>NW_015112648.1:720237-723186 GCF_001443285.1 Poecilia latipinna | reverse complement strand
TATTTTGAGAGTGCTGAAAGTATGTTTTAAAAACTCTGTGCTGCACTATTTTACCCTCCACTGAGAACAATCATGGGGGGTAAACAAGAGCAGCGGCCCTGATCTGGACGCCTTATTATTCTTCATGAGAAATAAGGGTCACGGAGTCCCTCTCAGGCTGTTTCTCCAAAAATCAGTCTATTTTCCTCTACCACTGCGATGATGTCCAAACATATTTTTAAGAGTGTGTATTTTTATCTGTCCATACCAGGACCAATGTTATTATCGGTTTTCAATTCATGATGCAAGATTCATTAAGATTAAACTCAAACATTTGGGTCAATCATAGGGCTAACATGTAAATGTGCTTGGTAAAATCTTATCTCTACTCTCTTGTGGCTACCAGTGTTTTTGTGATATTACAGAGTTATTTTGGGCAGAGCACAGTAATGACAGTATTACCTTCACCTTGTCAAAATAGACCCCTAGTGCTTTTGCCCATTTGGGTAAATACACCTTCTACAATACGCCTTCTACATGCTCCTTCTGTGCCTGTAGAGGACCCGTACACACCAAAATGAAGCCAACCATACTGGTAAACACTTCTTTCATTTTACTGTGAAGTCACACACACCATTAGTGCACTTCAGATACAGTCTCATTTTGTCTAGTGAAATGACACCCGCACTCCCTTCCTCACACAAAACCTGCTGCTGTTTCCTATACATGTATAAAAGAGACCTATTAATTATTGTTAGCAAATTCAAACGATAATCAATTTGTTTTGTTTTATCTACTTTATTATTTGTTGATAAGTTATGATTCCCCTGTACTACTGGTATTATTTTTATATTACTGCATGGGGTTAAAGCTTCTCTGTATTTGGCAGGAGGATTGATGAAAGTAGGATAGCAGACTTTTTTTTTTTTTTTTTTTTTTTGTTTTTGCCTTGTTTTCCTGACTTGTTTGCCTGTGTTTACAGATTCATAGTCAGCCTCATTTTGATTGTTCATGTTTTTGTGACCCTCTGTTTTGGTCAGTCTATCTCTTAATTCTTCGTGCCCAAACAGTAATTCACAGAAATTTAGAGCTTCTCTCCATTAACACATGTTTTGTCTGTCCCTGGAGGCTCTGCTCGGCTACACTACTTGATTTACAGCTCTTATCAAATACATATTGCCAAGCGAGTGAGACGTGCAACCTTTCATTTGCACGCCACCACCCTACAAATTCGACATGCTACATTAACAAGAAAAATAGCTGCTGCTATGTATGCCAAGACCCTATGTGGGTGTATGTGTGTGTCTAAGAAAGTGTGTTAGAGAAGTGTAGGTTTGAGAAGGGATGGAAAAACCTGTCTAACATAAAGAAATACACTTCCGCTAAGTGTTTGAGCTTTAAGCTTTAAAACAAGGCAACAAGGAGCACGTCTGAAACAGTTTTATTAATAACTCCAGGTTCATGTTGGTCCTCTGCATCTTGAAACAAGGAGACAAAATATGTTTGCATTTTATCTATTAAAAAAAGTCTGGCTCTTACATTCCTGTTATTGACTGTGGTGTCTTATGTTTAATATGCTTCAGTATATCTGTATTAGCTGTACTGTGTGCAGATATCGTATACATATGCTTACACAGAAACAAATGTGAACACACATCACATCATGATGTAAACTGACCTAGATAGACAGAATCCTATGGAAATTATTCATTCAATCATATATTTATGCATTGTTTCTGTGTTTGAGTCAGAGATTACTGACATTCAAGCAATGCATTGAAAATATAGTCAACATGTTTGACATGTTTCTCTTTAGCTTCATAAAGTTAGTAGTTGGTTTTACACACCATCCAGAAGCACTTCTATAAAGATCTTCTATGTTTCCTAGTTATGGAAAAGGCCAAAAAAAATAAAGTAGAAGGTTACAAAATAGAGGTCATCAGAAGTCTCTAAGGACTCCCTATATGAAGAAGAAGTTCCTATTCTCACATGGCCAACTTACTGACCTTTTGGGTCATAAAGGAATAAATTAACATCTAACAAACATGAAGCATCATGGTGCTGCAGTTATCCCTGTGTAGTCGGTCAACATGGAAAGAACAGTTGACTGGAGTAACAACAAATGATTTCATCATTAAAAACACTACCAAAGAAACAAGCCATTAAATCCAGCAGAGTAATGTAAATATTCAGAGACTGTTTTTAAACAGTGTTTAAATCTGTTACATACCAGAAGAACCTGCAGAGCGTCTTGAAGTGAGTGAGGGCAGTTTTGCCTTAAGCAATGGGCATAAATCCCAGAGGATGAATTTGACAAGCTTATGGAGACATACTGTATCCCAAGAGACTCCCTGCTATAGCTGATGCAAAATGGGCTGTATGTAATATTGATTTTGTATAAATCAATACATTTGTATGCGCCACAGTAGTTTCTCCTTAAAAACGTGCAGATGCTTATAGTTTATTGACTACTGCAGTATTTTTGTGGCTAAATCAGTTTGCAATGTATAAATGGAGAGAAAGGAATATTTTCTTCAAGATTTTCTAAACCTTGCTGCATTATGCCAAACAGAGACTTTCATTACATTTATACACAAACTAATCGACTGGACAATGCAGCTGAGATGATGCTTGAATGATACTGACCTAATGTTAAAAATAATTTGCAAACCACTAATCTTAAGATTAGAAAGTCTATTGAGGTTTCTTGTACAGGTGCTTCCAACCAAAGTCTGACATCTGGTTGCAAGTAAGCACTTTAAATCGCTCTGTCTTTTGACTGAGTTGATAAATGAAACATTGAACATTTCTGATAATTGTGCCAGTTTTTTTGTTTTTTAAAAAGTGTGTTGGCTTGGGGTGTTTTCCTTTTTCAGATTATTTAATGTGTTACACTGAAGAGAATGATGGGCCGGGTCACTCCTCTGGTAGCACATTTATTTAGTTTAAACTGCAACAAGAAAATACAGC
>NW_015112648.1:710963-715794 GCF_001443285.1 Poecilia latipinna | reverse complement strand
TACTGTGTAAGCCTCCTGCATTCTCTTCTTCCAGCAACTAACATAGTCATCATAGTCCACATGAGTTTCATCTTTTCTCAGATTGAAGAGCAGATCGATAGGCAGGCGAGGGGAACGTCCGAAGATGAGGTAATATGGGGCGTAGCCTGTTGCCTCGCTCTTCGTACAGTTGTACGCATGGACAACTTTAGCCAATGACTCTTTCCAATCCTCCTTCTCCTTGTCCTCCAGGGTCCGTAACATGGACAACAGGGTACGGTTGAATCTCTCCACCTGTCCATTACCCTGTGGATGGTAGGGTGTCGTATGAGAACCCTGGATACCTGAGAGTTCTTTCAACCGTGCCATGAGCTTGTTGTCAAATTCTTTACCCATGTCATGGTGAAGTCTGGTCGGAAAGCCAAACTTGAGTGCAAAGTCATTGAAGAGCTTGTCAGCGACAGTTTTAGCTGCTTTGTTCTTTGTCGGGTAAGCTTGGGCGAACCTCGTGAAGTGATCCATGACAACTAGTATATATTCGTAACCATGCTTGCACTTTTCCAGGTGGAGGAAGTCTATGGATACCAGTTGGAACGGGTACGTTGACTGGATCGAGGTCAGAGGAGCACAGGTCTGCTTACTCGGCTTCTTCTTCTTGAGACACTCGCATTCTTCCGTAACAAAGTGTTCAATGTCTTTTGCCATCTGCGGCCAGTAAAACCTGTCTCTGATCAGGTCAAGTGTTCTTTCCACTCCTAAGTGGCCCATGTCTTTATGGAGCTCTTTGAAAACCAGGGGACGATAGGCTTTAGGGACCAATAGCTGCTCTCGGTGGGCTGTTTTACGGTGCAGGATACCATGTTGGTCGACGTGAAGCTTCAACCACTGCCTGAGTAATGTAGTTACTGCAGGAACCTCAGACTTCACCTCGATCCTACTTGGTCTCCTACCCTGTGACTTGTACCAGAGCACTCTTGACAGGACCTCATCTGCTTCCTGGGCTGTGCGGATCTCGTCTGGCGTAAGAGGCTGATTGGTGTTAGAATCTTTGATCAACTTCAGAGCACTAACATGGATAACACCAATGCCTTGACAAGGGTAACTCTGCTCCACCACCACAGACTCCATAGATGCACTTATGGCTTCCTGTCCCACTTCCGCTGTACAGCTCTTCATGTAACTGTCAATGTCCAATGGCATTCGCGACAGGCCATCAGCGTCTGTGTTAGTTTTGCCTGGACGGTAGCGAATGGTGAAGTTATAGCTGGCCAGCTCCACGACCCTTCTGTGACCTGTGGCATTGAGCTTTGCCGTAGTGAGCACATATGTTAGCGGGTTATTATCTGTGTACACCACAAATGATGGTGCATGGTACAGATAATCTCGGAAACGTTCACATATGGCCCACTTCATTGCCAAAAACTCTAATTTGCCAGAGTGCAGGTGGTACTTTTTCTCTGCTGGACTCAAGGTGCGGGAACCATACGCTATAACTCTCATCTTGCCTTGCTGTCGCTGGTATAAGACTGCACCTAACCCAACTTGGGATGCATCACAATGTAACACAAAGGGCTCTGTAAAGTCGGGGTACCCAAGGACAGGAGGTCTGGTAAGTGCATCTATGAGCTGACTCAATGTCTCTTGGTGGGCGCTAGTCCATTGAATGGGTGACCGTGAAGGTAAGTGGCCTCTACTTTTCTTCACCCCCTTCCTAGTCTTGTCATCTGGGACTGAAACAGAGTTCTCAGAGGATGGAGGACTAAGCAGGCTATAGAGTGGATGGGCTATGCAGGAGAAGTTGGCGATGAAAGGCCTATAATAAGAGAGAAAACCAAGCATTTGACGTACCTCTCCGACGGTTGCAGGTGTTTTTTCCCTTAAGGCCATCACCGGGGCCAGCTCTGCTGGGTCCATTGTGTAACCTTGGCCTGTAACTAGCTTGCCCAAAAACTTGACACTTCTCCTGAACAGGTCACATTTCTTTGGAGTCAGCTTAACACCATGCTCCCTGTAACGCTGGAGGACAAGGCGGATGTGCTCTAGGTGTTCTTCAAAATTGCTGCTGTGCACAAGGTTGTCGTCCAGGTACGGAAGGCAAATAGTGTCTCTGAGACCTGCCATGCAATGTTCCATGCTCCTCTGGAACTCAGCGGGTGCGGAGCTCAGGCCAAAGGGAATGCGCACCCATTGGTAGAGCCCCCAGGGTGTGATGAAGGCGGTTAAGGGGCGGCTCTCATCATCCAAAAAACCCTGGTGGTACGCCTTGCCTTGGTCTAACACTGAAAACCAGGAGCTCCCACCCAGTGCATCCAGCATGTCCTGAATTTTTGGTATTGGATGACGGTCCGGAACTGACTTGCGGTTGAGCTCTCTGAAGTCACAACAAAGCCGAAGAGTACCATCCTTCTTACGGACACACACCACAGGTGATGAGTAGGGAGACCTTGATGGTGTGATCCAGCCTTTGTTAAGTAGATCCTGCAGATACTCTTTCACTTCATTGTGGAGAGGTTTTGGGACTGACATGTAGGTTTTCTTTACAGGACTTTTGTCATGAAGGGTTATATGCATTTTCAGGGAAGGGATGCAGCCCACATCATCACGGTCGTATGCAAATGCCTCACATTCTTCCCGCAACATCATCTTCACAGCTGTTTGTTGACTTTCTGTCAAGTGCTGCAGATCCACTGGTGGATCCCATGACTTTGGTCTCTGTTGAATGTTGTCTGTGTGTTATTCGGGATGTGTGACTTTAACTTTGAACTCTGTTTTTCCTCTTGTGTCCACTCATTTACTTTTGTCTGGATGTCTGCTGCATATACAGTCTTTATTGGTTCAAGACGTCCAATCACTTTACGACTCATTAGATAAATGGTGTGTTCTGTGGTGTTAGTCACTGGGATGGGCACATATGGCACTTTTCTGTCTGGAATTTGCACCAGTACGTCACTGAACATGACGCCCTCTGGTGGTGAGTCAACCATGTCAGCTAAAAAGAGCATGTCTTGACCCAGAGCATGTGGACTAACATGTGCCCGGGCATAAACTGTGGTAACTTGGTTTGCTCTCAAAGGCACTCTCTTCACTCCAGTCCTTACCACACCTGCCTCTGAGTCTTTTTTGCTGTTCTGCACCAGTCTGACAACATTATGTGCAGTTTGTACAGTTATTTCAAATGCTTTACTTACATAGTGGGCAAGTTGTTTTCTTCCACCTTTGGTCTTTACTTCTTTTCTGTTGACAACCGCCTCAATAACATTGTAGCCGATGATGGGATCACTGGCCACGGCTGGGTCACTGGCTACCAATATTGGCACTTGCAACTCACTGGTTGGGAAACAATCACTGTCTAGTCTGAAGCTGACTTCTATCCAGCCAGTGTAGGGGATGGTTGTGTCATTTGCAGCAAACACTGTGAGCGTCTCATTCTCTAACAGTTCTGACACAGGTCTGACAACTGTGTGGGGAAGGTGGTTCTGCCGCCAGTTTTCATTTACAATGCTGGACTGTGCCCCTGAATCCCACAATACTTTGACTGGATGGTTGTCCATAAAACAGTTAACAGTACAGCGGTTTCCCACCAGGCTTACTAACCTTGACTTGTGTTGAGGGGGTAGATAACGAACTTCAGTTACAGCTGATAAGGCAGCAACTGGCATTTCATTGGAGGATGGTGGTGGGCTTGGCTGCTCTTTATGGGACCGTGGATCCTGGACTACTGCTGGTCCCACCTCAGTAGCCCTTCCTCGTTTCCCATCAACGGTCTCGGTGCTCGGCATCCACGAGAGTAGTGGCCCTCCCGCCCACATTTGAAACAGTGCATACAATTGTCTCCTTTTCCCTCTTCTCTGCACTTCTTACAGCCTTTTTGTCTTTGTTTTGGTGCCATGGTGTGGGGACTGGTTTCCATAGCAGCCACAAACATCTCTTTCATTTCTTTGCGAAGTTCTTCTATGATCTGCTGTGGGTCTGTTTTAGTCTCTTTATTTTTAACTGTTTTCACAGCCACTGTAATGGGGGATTCTTTGGGTTTCGGGTGGCTTTGAACAGGTGTCAGGGCTGTCTGGCACGCTGTTTGGAGCTCTTGTACCTTGGGAATCTTGACTGCAGTGGACCTTCTTCGTTTCTCCAATCTTTCATTTTCTAGCTTTGAAGCTTCGTTAACTTTCTCAATCAGTTCTTCATCTGTTATGGTCATATTACTTAGGAGAGGCAGCAACTGATACTTAATGGAGTCACTGAGTAGCCCAGTTTCAATGGAGCGGAGAAACTTACGCTGAATTGTGGTCCTGCTGTACAGTTCATCGGTCTCCTCATTTGCTGCTTTCCATAGAAGTTTTTCTTTGAGCTCGATAGCACGAAATACAAAATTTAGGGCAGTTTCTTTGGGTTCTTGGGAGATATTGAGAAGCTGATGGTAAAGTTCAGTGGGGCTATCGACCCTGTAGTGTCCCTTTAGTATGGTGAGCAGTTTGCTAAGGGTTAACCCACGTTTTATCTCCAACATGTCTCTTAGGGGCATTCCTGGACTGATGGCCCTAATTACTGCTTCAACTACTTCAACCTCTGAGTGTCCTTTTTCAATCCCATTTTCGATCTGGCGTACTAAACTGAGGTAGGACAGCTTATCCTTCTGCCCACTCTCTCCAATCTGCCCAGAGATTTTAAACTCCCTCCTCAATGTTACCTCCTGCAGAGTTTGTTTTGGCTCTGGTCGGGTTTTGAGTGGATAATCTGTTGCCTGGACTGAAGTGGTGCATGGAATAGTGTCCTCAAGGTCTATCTGTGGCACAGACTTTTTAAATGAGGATTCCTCTTCTGACTGACACATTACTTTACTTAGTCTCTGGAT
>NW_015112648.1:703911-708641 GCF_001443285.1 Poecilia latipinna | reverse complement strand
TTACAGCCTTTTTGTCTTTGTTTTGGTGCCATGGTGTGGGGACTGGTTTCCATAGCAGCCACAAACATCTCTTTCATTTCTTTGCGAAGTTCTTCTATGATCTGCTGTGGGTCTGTTTTAGTCTCTTTATTTTTAACTGTTTTCACAGCCACTGTAATGGGGGATTCTTTGGGTTTCGGGTGGCTTTGAACAGGTGTCAGGGCTGTCTGGCACGCTGTTTGGAGCTCTTGTACCTTGGGAATCTTGACTGCAGTGGACCTTCTTCGTTTCTCCAATCTTTCATTTTCTAGCTTTGAAGCTTCGTTAACTTTCTCAATCAGTTCTTCATCTGTTATGGTCATATTACTTAGGAGAGGCAGCAACTGATACTTAATGGAGTCACTGAGTAGCCCAGTTTCAATGGAGCGGAGAAACTTACGCTGAATTGTGGTCCTGCTGTACAGTTCATCGGTCTCCTCATTTGCTGCTTTCCATAGAAGTTTTTCTTTGAGCTCGATAGCACGAAATACAAAATTTAGGGCAGTTTCTTTGGGTTCTTGGGAGATATTGAGAAGCTGATGGTAAAGTTCAGTGGGGCTATCGACCCTGTAGTGTCCCTTTAGTATGGTGAGCAGTTTGCTAAGGGTTAACCCACGTTTTATCTCCAACATGTCTCTTAGGGGCATTCCTGGACTGATGGCCCTAATTACTGCTTCAACTACTTCAACCTCTGAGTGTCCTTTTTCAATCCCATTTTCGATCTGGCGTACTAAACTGAGGTAGGACAGCTTATCCTTCTGCCCACTCTCTCCAATCTGCCCAGAGATTTTAAACTCCCTCCTCAATGTTACCTCCTGCAGAGTTTGTTTTGGCTCTGGTCGGGTTTTGAGTGGATAATCTGTTGCCTGGACTGAAGTGGTGCATGGAATAGTGTCCTCAAGGTCTATCTGTGGCACAGACTTTTTAAATGAGGATTCCTCTTCTGACTGACACATTACTTTACTTAGTCTCTGGATATATGTGGCTGTTTCTTTATAAAACTGTTCCACTTGATCCTCTTCTTCACTTTTCTCTATCTCATCAAACATGTCCTCTGCCAACCTGATGAGTGTCCTTTTGGTTTTACTTTGAGGCTCTCCGCTGTCCAGGCCGGAACACTTCAGTCGCCTGCAGACGTCCACGAGATGCTCTCTTTCCAACTGCCACAAGGTTGCACTCACTCGATCGCGCAGAAGCTGTGCTGCTTCCATCTTTTTTTCTTTCTAGTTCGTCTCTTGGGAAGGAAGGTGGTTGGTGATGGTGTTAATTCACTAGCGCCACCTCCTGGCTGGCTCGCCAAAATATGTTACACTGAAGAGAATGATGGGCCGGGTCACTCCTCTGGTAGCACATTTATTTAGTTTAAACTGCAACAAGAAAATACANAGCGAGTGAGACGTGCAACCTTTCATTTGCACGCCACCACCCTACAAATTCGACATGCTACATTAACAAGAAAAATAGCTGCTGCTATGTATGCCAAGACCCTATGTGGGTGTATGTGTGTGTCTAAGAAAGTGTGTTAGAGAAGTGTAGGTTTGAGAAGGGATGGAAAAACCTGTCTAACATAAAGAAATACACTTCCGCTAAGTGTTTGAGCTTTAAGCTTTAAAACAAGGCAACAAGGAGCACGTCTGAAACAGTTTTATTAATAACTCCAGGTTCATGTTGGTCCTCTGCATCTTGAAACAAGGAGACAAAATATGTTTGCATTTTATCTATTAAAAAAAGTCTGGCTCTTACATTCCTGTTATTGACTGTGGTGTCTTATGTTTAATATGCTTCAGTATATCTGTATTAGCTGTACTGTGTGCAGATATCGTATACATATGCTTACACAGAAACAAATGTGAACACACATCACATCATGATGTAAACTGACCTAGATAGACAGAATCCTATGGAAATTATTCATTCAATCATATATTTATGCATTGTTTCTGTGTTTGAGTCAGAGATTACTGACATTCAAGCAATGCATTGAAAATATAGTCAACATGTTTGACATGTTTCTCTTTAGCTTCATAAAGTTAGTAGTTGGTTTTACACACCATCCAGAAGCACTTCTATAAAGATCTTCTATGTTTCCTAGTTATGGAAAAGGCCAAAAAAAATAAAGTAGAAGGTTACAAAATAGAGGTCATCAGAAGTCTCTAAGGACTCCCTATATGAAGAAGAAGTTCCTATTCTCACATGGCCAACTTACTGACCTTTTGGGTCATAAAGGAATAAATTAACATCTAACAAACATGAAGCATCATGGTGCTGCAGTTATCCCTGTGTAGTCGGTCAACATGGAAAGAACAGTTGACTGGAGTAACAACAAATGATTTCATCATTAAAAACACTACCAAAGAAACAAGCCATTAAATCCAGCAGAGTAATGTAAATATTCAGAGACTGTTTTTAAACAGTGTTTAAATCTGTTACATACCAGAAGAACCTGCAGAGCGTCTTGAAGTGAGTGAGGGCAGTTTTGCCTTAAGCAATGGGCATAAATCCCAGAGGATGAATTTGACAAGCTTATGGAGACATACTGTATCCCAAGAGACTCCCTGCTATAGCTGATGCAAAATGGGCTGTATGTAATATTGATTTTGTATAAATCAATACATTTGTATGCGCCACAGTAGTTTCTCCTTAAAAACGTGCAGATGCTTATAGTTTATTGACTACTGCAGTATTTTTGTGGCTAAATCAGTTTGCAATGTATAAATGGAGAGAAAGGAATATTTTCTTCAAGATTTTCTAAACCTTGCTGCATTATGCCAAACAGAGACTTTCATTACATTTATACACAAACTAATCGACTGGACAATGCAGCTGAGATGATGCTTGAATGATACTGACCTAATGTTAAAAATAATTTGCAAACCACTAATCTTAAGATTAGAAAGTCTATTGAGGTTTCTTGTACAGGTGCTTCCAACCAAAGTCTGACATCTGGTTGCAAGTAAGCACTTTAAATCGCTCTGTCTTTTGACTGAGTTGATAAATGAAACATTGAACATTTCTGATAATTGTGCCAGTTTTTTTGTTTTTTAAAAAGTGTGTTGGCTTGGGGTGTTTTCCTTTTTCAGATTATTTAATGTGTTACACTGAAGAGAATGATGGGCCGGGTCACTCCTCTGGTAGCACATTTATTTAGTTTAAACTGCAACAAGAAAATACAGCGGTTACAAATCTGCTCCGAGCATCTGCTGCAACAAGCTGTCCTCTAAGCACTGATGATCTTCTTCCGCCCGCCAGAGCGTCACCCGCTGCCGCACACAGCGCCCTCCGATGGTGAAATACAAACATTGTTACATCTAATAAATTTTAATGCTAGTTTCTGGCTGAGACTGATCATCACAAAAACAAAATTGGGGGGTCTACTAGTTTCGTGACTCACTTTCATAGTGCCACAAATGCTCCTCTTAAAGTTTTTCTACACCAAGAACCTCAATACTGTGAAATACTGTGGAACATCTTTCCTTATTTATGGGTTTAAAGTGAAAAGGTATGTGTGACTGGCATCTGTTTTGCATTTGGCCACATTAGATGCTAACTAGTTCTACAAGCAAATATGTGCATGAGTACAAATAAAATTTGCAGCAAATAAACTAGTGCCTTTCAGAAAACCAGAACATGTTTTGGTTCTACATACAAAGGTCTAGTTTTTTTGTCAAAATTTGGAGGAGCAACTCAGCTTAGATTTTTATTGATTAATTTTATGTGTGATATACTTTCTGTGGTTTTGCAGTGACAAATCTACAATGTAGAATATTTCATTTGTTTTATATCGATTTTACACATCACTATTTTGACTTTTGGATTATATTACATGATGTGTATTAGAGTTGATGCATTCCCTTCACACAAGTGATATAATGTTAACTTACAAAACACTCCACTTGTGCTTTGCCATTCAAAACCTAGGAAACAACTGCAGTGGTTAAGACAGGTCAGGAAAACGTGAAGCGTTAAAAAAATATACTTTGAAACACATTTATGGATATGTGGCATTAGAGAAAAAAACTGTTCATTAAGGTTTAAAATTTAGAAGAAAAGGTCAGCTAGCCAATTATAGAAACAGATTACACTGCATGAAATAAACAAAACAGTAAATCTCTGTTTTGATGTGCTAAATGTAATTTTAAGGTTGTATGTCAGGAATTTACTCAGCTCATGCCATTAAATGAATGCGGAACTAAGTCAGTTTAATGTCCTCCCACATTTTCCAGGTATTGCAATAGCCATATTCCAGTTGAAGTGATTAATTGTTCACATATGTCTTTCGTTGAGAGAGCACCAGTAAATAAATAAAGAAAAATGTAAGTTGGCATAGAAAGATGTTTGAGCTTGTGTCTAGAATCTTTATCCCAAAATTAGCTAAAAAAACAAAACAAAACATAATAATAGTTTTAAAATGATTAAGAGGTTAGCATTCGCAGTTGTTTTTGTTTGATATAAACCAAAGATGGAGATTCAGGTTTGAGACTCTTAAGTCTATGGTCACACAAAAAAAAAGACATGACCTAGATTTGTGCCTTAAAGACTTGAGACTTGTCTTGGACTTCTGGTCTGAGGCTCAAGTCTTTGTGCAACTTTTTATCTCATAAGCTCAGGTTGATAGAGTAAGATCAAAACGATTTTAATAGATTGTCCAATACAAACTAAGTAACATTAATTTCAATCTGTAGAGACTCACACAGAGAGAGAAACAGCAGTTA
>NW_015112648.1:691088-700300 GCF_001443285.1 Poecilia latipinna | reverse complement strand
GGGAGGCTGGTGGTGGAAACAGGGAGGAGGTGGGTTGAAGCACAACTGAAGCGGGTAGTTCTGTGGTCGCTTCCTCTTTTGAAGGAGCTCTAGCCAGGTGATTGGATCGAGGTAGAGAGGTAGTGCGTCCTGATTGGCTGGGGTGAAGGCGTGGTGATATGTGATGCCAGAACAGTCTTACAGGTTGAATTTCCGCCTAGGGCTTCATTACAGGCGTATTGTTCACTTATTTATTTGATTAGATCATAGTTGTTTACACTGCTGGATTCTAGTCATTAATGTCTTGGTACATTTCTCCTTTCATCCTTCCTTTGAAGTCTGCCATATGTTATACAATCCAACACCATGCAAACATCACTTTTATCAAGGTGTTTTAGGGGTAACAGTTCAGTTCTAGCTTCATAAAAACATTTAAAAAAACACCAGAGGAGTAACTGATTATGGACATGGGAAAATACACATGTAAACTGAACTGTAACAAGACTGAGAGGGTCAGATAACACAACACAGACTAAAATAAATAAAGTAAGCAAATTGGCTGAATGTCACTAAATACATGCTGTCCATTAACCATTCGGTAGGCTCCATTAGTTTATAATTTTCTCTGTTGCATATTTATCAACACCTAGTGGCATTATAAACATGGATCACTTTGGTAATTTGTCCCTGATCTAAAGTCACACCTTCTCCGACTGACAAATGATTTGCCCTTATGTTTTGGAAGAAACTCCTCTCACTTGTCACCATTTCTAGTCAGGTCATATGTGATCTGACTAAGAAATAGTATCACTAATATGCCGGACGAACACAAAGAGAAAACTTCATGAGTTGTCAGAGAAAGACGAGAGAAAGTGTGAAATTGTTAAGGATTGTTTTCCTTAATTGTGTGGCGTATATACTGAGAGAGCCTAAATTTGTCAAAAAGTTTGATACAGGTTCTTAAGAACCATTCTCTTCCAAAAAATTTATTTTCACTAGCCATTTTTTTTTTTTTTTTTGGTCCGCCATCGCAAGCTTACCTTTCTACCATCATCCTTTTTATTTTAAAGTATGCATACATCTGTGTGGGCCAGAAAGTAGCTAATTTCTCCTGGGAAGTTGACTTTGTCTTTCTGAGCATGATGTGCTGCTGGTGTATGTTTTTGAATTAGTGATTCTTTTTTTGTGTGTTGAAACTTTGCTAAGTATGTGTCTTCCTGTGTCCAAATTTGTTTTTTGCAAGTTGGAACTTGTGTACCCCTGTTGGTTCCACAAATAGCCAACACAAATCGTATCCAAGCATCAGCTCTATGCTTTTGTGTGTGTTAGTGTGTGTGTGTTCCCCACATGAGCATTGTTGGTGAAAATTACTTTTCTTCGCTGCACTTGATGTTTCTCTACATGATTATCTTTCTTTTTTTATTCTCTCTTCAGGTTTCCTCTGTGCTCTGTTCCTTGATACTGTAAGTCTTCTATTATATTCAAAGCAAGGCAGAATCCCCCAGGAAGCCCAAAGCTGCCCAGCGTGTTGCCTCAACACAGACAAGTGATGCGTGTACTTGGCCTGTCTTGGTTATCTTTGTGGACTGACTCAGTTTGTCCTCTATTCCTTTTCCTGACAGCATTTTACTAAACTTTTATGTCATAAATGTCTCATCTACTTAATAAAATGAAATATATTTTGCTTGTTTTGACACTATATGATACATTTTCAAAAAGTTAATTAAACATAGGATATAGTAGAATTGTTTCATTTTTTACTTTGTTTTAATAGCGGTTATTGATGACAAAGTATTTTTATTTACACCTAGATAGTGCCAAATTTGTAAGGAAATTACATGTGTGTGTTTCACTCACAAAAAAAATCTTCTCTACCAAGAAGATTTTTTTTGGTAGAGAAAAAAAAACACTGCACTGTAGGTGCAGTGTTCAGGTGTGGTACGACATCTTCCACACTAGACAAACTAGGCTAGTCATTATTGGAGGAATCTATAAATGACAAGAATTCATCGCTGTGCTCATCTGACAACTATTGCAAACCAGGAGCGGAGCTAGACAGGAGGTGAGAGGTGCAATGCCCACCTCTGGAACCTGATTGGACACCTAACCATCCAAAGATGATTGACAGGTCACTATACCTAGCATTAAAAGATTAGAGTCATGTGCATTTTGCGCAACAGCACTGTTTTGTGGCATGGCTGGGTCCTTCAGCTGGTTGAAAACATCCTCATTTTGCAAAAATCTACATGTGGCTTTTGCCAAAGAGTATAAGCTGTGAGCTTGGGTCTGATGAAGTGAATACACAAGGAGCTTTTAGTAATTTACTACACTCTAAAAAAGTTGAGGAAAAATCAAACCTACATAAAATAGAACAAATTGCAGATGTGCTCCTTTTCCCTGAAGATCATATTAATGCACAAAAGGACCATTGGGAATCTGATCACTGACGAGATGGCATGGTCACTATCATTAAGATACTATGCTAATTAAATAGTTTTGTCAAGCACACATGCTCTATAGGTATCAGGTTAGAGAAATTTATTTTAAAGATGGTTTGTGTTAATAGTACTTGGGGATTCTTGTACAGTTGACACTGAGATCCCTCGAGACTGGTGCACAGATCTGTAATTTTATGATGTGGGCCTGGATGAAATAAAATCCTCCTTTGTTCAGCTCAGTCTATGTCAGAAGAGTCTGCTTCCTGCAGGGTTCTCACATAGATCAAAGCCACAACAAGAGCTTTATCAAGCTTAAACAAAACGCACTGAATCTTGTAAAGATCCCTTTATACATGTGTGGGAAAATGAGTTTTCTATAATGGCAACTTTCAGAGAAAAGAACCCCAATGGTTGTTGTGGTGTAAGCGGTTTGTTATTCCAGATTGTTTGAGTTTATCCATCTAATTCCGGCCCTTGAAAAAATTTAATTGTGGAAACTACAATGACAGTAGAATTATTATGTAGTAATTGCTAGGTGGCGTTTTTGGCCCGTGACCAAAGTAGCTTTCAGGACGCAACCACTGAAACTGATTTACTTCAGATTTTTTTGTGAGGCTAAGCTCACTCCCCATGTTTTAGATTTGATTTTACAGTTTGTAGGTTTCTATTGAATAAGGCATAAAGCATGTTTATAGCTCTATCACCACTGCTCTGTGCTAATTAAAGTGTATAAGGGCCACATCAGAGAGTAGAAAATCATTCAGATGTATATAGTGTTTAAAGAATGTTTTGTGTGTATGTGTGGAGGTTCATTTAGCTTAGCTTCAAAGCTGTGCTTGGATGACATAAACCAAGGATAATATCCATTACTGAAACTCAGCATGTGTGTGACAGGCATTTGAAAATATATGCATGAATTTCCTTTGTGCTCTTTTCCTGGTCAACTAGGCACTGCATGGCCAAATGCAATAAAACCCAATGCAACTGCCTCCGATTTAGGTGTGCTGCTTTAAATCTCCCACATTTCCTGACCATTCCAAAAGAAAGAGAGAGGTAGAGGCTATGATTATTGGTTTGACAGGGTAGAGATGGTTTGCAGAATTCTTGTTTTGGTGAACCTCAAAGGAAAGACAATCTGTGTGGTCTACTTGGCCTCTCAGAATAACCCGTTTCATTTTTTTTTTTTTTTAACAGGAGTCTAGATATTAGCAATAAAGCATTTGGATTGAAGATTAAACATTCAGACGGTACCATAAGAGTAAATGGATGACAACTGGCAACAAACAAGCAATATTTTGCCACTTCGGAGTTAAAAAAGAAAAAAAGAAATCTGCCTCTTCAACACTTTTCACCAATTTGACTGATAGAGCAAAATAAATACTTTTTCATCCAGTGTCTTCTGTTTTATTGAGATCTGGTCCCAGGTACATCAGATCAACCCAAACATCTTTCTCCCTAACCAGACTTCAGCTCAGACTCGCTGCATTTCCAGTACAAAAGGAACTTTGTCGATATTCTGCTAAAGTTGAAAAACACAGTTTCCATTAAATAAGAAACACAATTGAAGTCACATGGATGAATCCATACATGTGATAAGTCATTTAAAAACACGCCGTCACCCTGCTACCACTTCCTGTTGACTTTTTCTTCTTTGTTACATCCAGTTGTTGATCACATGATTTGTTTGATCCAAAAAAGTGCTTCCATTGCAGTTTTGTGAAATAATCAATTTTGATTAATAAAAAAAAAAAACTCCCTCCTCGCTCCAAAACTTTTCATCAAAAAAATAATATTTTCTTAATTAAGCAAATTTATTTTTAAAATGTCAGATTGCACATTTATATTGTCAATGGAAATGCAGGAAGTACAGAGATCCCAAGGTGTTCCCAGGCCCAAAAGTAAATAAAGTCCCTCTAGCGGGAACTAGGTCTGCTCCTGAGGTCTCCTCCTATAAATAGCATAGACTAGTCAAACCGGGCCTGACTTGCAGTGAATACATTTTAGGCTAGGCAATACACTTGGTGAACAACAAAAAAATGTTTCTTTCCTGAAGGCAGATGGTCTTTAACAATCTTCCCTTCAGCCCAGCCTTTCCCCTCTTCTTCCACCCATCTTTCTTAATCCTTGTCTCCGTTCCATTTCACTCCCAAACTCCCTGTTCAAGCTGTTCCCTGCCCAGGTGACTAATGCTATGTCAGAACAATGGCCTATTGTGTTTTATTGACCTCCCCACATCCAGTTCTTCGTCGCTCTCTTCATTTCGCTCTGCTTCAGTATGCCTTAATCTTTTTTTCCCACTCTTTTTTTTTCTATTTTATTATCCCCTTTTGATTGTTCAAACTAGCTCTTTGTCAGAACTCCTCCATCGAATCTCCAGGGAACTGTGATAAAGAATGGATAGATAAATAATATCAGGGATGGTTGGATACCTATAGAGTAAATAAAAAGGGAAGAAGAAAGATGAGAAATTCCAGCAGTATGATGGGAAGATCAGGTAGAAAGGAGAGTATGAAATACAGATAAATGGTTTAATAGGACAAATTATCAAAAGATAAAAACGGGAAACCATGAAAGAACAATGAGCGAGTTTATTACCAAGATCACCACACACCGCAAGGCACTCACAAATTCTTGCCATAAAGAGTGAAATCTCTCAACATTAGCCAGGTGGTCTCAATGCTATTAGTGATTTGTAGGTTAAACAGTAAACTTGAAAATAAGCATTCAAGAAATGCCTTCCTCTTAAAGAAAAAAGCATGATACATTAACAGTAAAAGTTTAAAAGAGAGAAGAGACAGGCTCGAGTTAAAAACAGAAAAGGTTTACTGGAAAAAAAAAAAAAAAAAAGAATGGTGATGTGAGTAATGGCTGGTCAATGTTAAGGCCTTAATCAATGCTTGATTAATATTAATTTGTTTAGCCCTAGCAGAGGGCGGAGCTAACCCTATCACTTCCTGCTGAGATTGATTGGGGACAGGGCACCAAGGGCGTGCTCACATAGCAACACACATACACATGTTTTCCCTTGGTGGCTTCGTTTCTTCATGAATACATGCAAAATCAGTCATGCATCCTTTGTGCTGACGTGTATGATCTTTCAAAACCTTGAGAAGTCATCTGCATTTTAGGCTTACAAGCATGTACAGAAATAAAGATGAGGCTTCTTCACACCGTTCCAACATAAAATCTCTGTCATTTTTGTATGGACTAGTTTATTCTTGTCACAAATCTATTTGTGAATGGTTAAAACACCTAAAAATCAAATCAACTTTTACCTATCCACATTGACATAAAAGTAAAGGTAATAAATCAAATAAACATAAAAATGTCTGAACAGTTATAAAAACATGAAGTAAGGGTTTTGGTCTGACAGTTGAAAGTCATAGAAAGGGCAGTTTCCTCACTGTGCACATGTCCTCTCATGAAACATGTCTTGCAAGCACCTTGAATTATGATGTTGCAAAGGCCTATGTCACTTTAGGAGCACTTTGTTACAAAAAGCACCTCATAGTTGAAATGGAAGGAAAAATGTAAATAGTTTACAATTTTCTGTATAAAAAAGTATTTTGGGGCTATGTTGTTATCAACTTTGAACATCTGGAAGCTGAAATTTTTGCACATTTTTTGCAAAATAAGATAAGTCAAATTCTATCGGGAGCATCTGCAAACAGTAATATGTCTTTCATTCAAGTTTATTCATTTTTGGTTGTGGGTGGTTATTTAGGCTCATAGTGTTTGAGACTGCTATTGTGTTGTCCCTTGTAACTAAAGCTCCCTTGTAAATCATACTTTCAGTCTTAAAACATTGTAAATCTTTGAAGCTGACTTGAAAGGCAGGGCTGAAGTAGACTCAACCCTGGTGTGCCTATCAGCCACCTTGGGGGGCTGTCACAGAGTCATAATGGTATTTGGTTTGGAAACCCTGCATGTGTTTGGAAAACCATTGTGAGTAAGACGACAGAGTCCTGTGAGATGATATTTAATATAGAGGAAATGGCTGACACTTCTTTTTTGGATGTTCCCATGTCAGTGCTGCTGTGTTGATGGCCACAATCTTTTGAGTTTACAATCCTAGCTGCATGTTCTAAAAGCACTCTCAGCCCATGAGCTCACCGGAGTGACTTGTGTGCTGTGAATAACAAAATGATCTGTAAAGCGGGTCTCCTGGCTGCATGACCATAAGAGAAAAAAGCTGATTTAGATACAGTGACCTGGATTCTCCACCAACTGTTTTCTCAGTCTTCTGTCATCCACCTTTCAACCTCCCTTTGTGTACCACTGAAAATTGACTGAAGAGCTCTCTGCAGATTTTTAGCATTAACCAGCAACACTTTGGTCAAGGTTGGACGATCAACTTTAATATCTAATAAAAAACAGAAAAGGACTGAAAAAATGATCATTTTATGAATACAATTACTGAATAACATCTATGTACCCTTTAACCTTGTCTGTCTTTTAACTGATAATTTTGTGGTTTTGTTTTGTGTATCCATTTCTGTTGTACTAACCTTCCAGAGCAGACATTGCACAGAGTTAAATGACCATATACGAAATAAGGTAAAAAAAAAAAAAAAAAAAAAAAAACAAAAAAAAAACAGCATAAAATCTGGCTGTTATACCATGATTGCAATTTTTGCTGCCATATTCTAGTCTATATTTGTAAATAGCATATATATTTCTTCTCCTCATGTGAGAAAATAACACAGGCAAAATGCCTTTCCAGGGCTCACAAATATCTGTGTCTGTGTTCGGTTTTTTTCAAGCTACAGGAAGTGGGAAGGTGGGGGGAAATGTCTGGTCCAATGAAATCTGGTATTGCTCAGAGCACTGCCATTTTTTAAGCTAACTAATAGCAGACCGTTGGCCCTATAAATCACAGAAAGAGAGATAAAAATGAAACCATCAGCAAGATGGAGAGGAGTGCACCATGCCAGAACATAATTTTAGTATAGTTGTATGTGTGTGTGTCTTATGGGAGAATTTCTGCCTTGATGGGTGTGTATGAATGTGCATATTTCTAAAGATGCATTACTCTCCTCTTTTTTGTGTTTTCTGTCGTTCCTGCAGAAACGAATGATTCTTGGCATAATGCCTCTTTAATTTGAGCAACACATGTTGGCTGTTTCAGTTCAATATTCTAAGTTTTTTTTTTTTTTTTCAGATTCCCATAATGGCTGGAAGGTGACAAAATATTTCCAAATACACAAGGCTGAGGTAAGTAATCATTAAAAAAGCTTTACCCTGTTGCTATTCAGTCTTCTGTGTGTGTATATATAGAGAGATATAGATATGCAAACATGCATGTTTGAGATGTTTGAGGCAGCATCTCAAACATGCAGAACACGAACCGAAAGACCAAATTTAAACACCACTTATTAAAGTAAATGTATTTTAATTTGTTACAATGGTCAAGACGAAATCTAGACCTAAAACTATTATAATTCATAATTTAAATTTTAGTCTGCTTTACTTAAAATGTAACTAGTAAAGATTTAACTATTTGTGTAACAATATAATATTCCACTTACTGAAAAGAAGGAAGAACAATCCTTATGCACTTTCTTCTAACTTAGATCAATATTTTGCACATTCATGTTTTCAGGTAAAAACATTTTAGAAAACGTTTACCTTTAAATAAAAGTAGTGATTTTCCAGCAGACTGCAAGGATGGTGGAGTGGCTTTCACTGAAAACAAAACAAATCAAACAAACAAAAAAAAAACATTAAAAGAAAAGAACAAGACACTTTTGATAACTTGCATACTTTCTACACAAATACTAGCAGTAGATGTTTTGATTATTGTCACAGCGATATTGAGGTAAGCAGTGAGAATTTTCTGACCAAAATTGAATTCATACAACTTTTTCAAGTGTAAATAAAATGGGATGCATTTTATGTGGAGGGGTGGTCGTAAATCTGATCTAGTTTCTTCACTTAAAGCCAAATATGAAGTCTGATTTAAAAGAAACCAGAAGTAAAGAACTGAAAATAAAAAAAAAAATGTTAAGTGAATATAGGTCTTAGACATCAATACAATTTTACTTTTCGGGACAAATCTAACACAGTCAAATGCAGCAGTCTTTTTAACTGTACAAAATTTAGGCATTCTTATTTTAAAAAAGAAAACCTGATTATCCTGAGAATGCACATGTAAATGTGGAGAAGTCATGTCAACTTCTCCACCTAGCAGGACGTGCACTGCAAGAGTAATAATCACTGCCATTTTACTCACACAAAATTCTCCAGAAACTATTTAGTTTCTGGAGATCTAAATGTCAAGTGAAAAACTAAAATGGAAAAAAAAAAATTGGGTTACTGTGTGACATTTAGAAGCTTTAACAAAATGCATGGGAATTTATGAAAATGTTAACATTTTAAATAATATAAATTAATTAGTCTTCATGTTTCAGTTTATACAACTAAAAATCTTCATGCATCCACTCATCCTTCAGCAGCATTGATGTAATCAATACAAGTAAAACGGAAAAATAAGATGGTGACAAGGAATATGAAATGCAATTATAGGAAAGTTCGTTCAATGGAAAACAAACCACAGGTCAGAAACTGTGCAGCTAAAAAGTGAGTTTCAGAACCAAATGAACAAGACTGAGGCAAATAGGTAAAACTGTTAATGAGAAAAAACAGCATAGAAAAGAGCTGAAGAATGGAAACGAGAGAAAAGCAGTGATACAATCCCATCAGTCCTTTCAGTATGCGCAGAAGTATATAAAAAAAATCTACTGGCACTTCTAATACTTGTTCATCAATAAATGCACCAATTATCTTTACCTAAGT
>NW_015112648.1:664304-687975 GCF_001443285.1 Poecilia latipinna | reverse complement strand
ACCTAAGTTTTATTTTTATGTAGAGCCTTTCAGAAACAGAAAAAGGAAAACTCCAAATCAATTACTATTAGAACATGAATATCTCTTGAATGTTGGGTTATTCTGTGGCCCTCAAAGTTATTTTTGGTGGGGGATTACAGCTCTGAAATGTTATGGAATATCAGTGGGACATAAACATCATGTCCTCAGAATATAGCACCCCAGAGGATTTTAAATCATTAGAAAGCACTCACGTTACCTCTCTCCAATATTAGCTTCAGTTATGTACATTTTATTTACAAGCAGGGACGGTTCTTGAATGTATAGTGACCTAGATGAGCCCCTCCTGAGCCCCCCTTTATGTTTTCACAAACAATAAAATCAATCAATCAATCAAATTTTATTTGTATAATACATTTCAGCAGCAAAACATTTCAAGGTGCTTTACATAATTAAAAAACAAAATAAAAACAGCATGTGACATTGAATAAACAGTAAGAAAGATAATTTTGAAAGAAAAAAAAAAGATAAAAACATACAAACATAAAAGTCTCATTGATCAAAATGATTCAGTCCAGGTTTGACCATTCTATATGGTTGATGGGTTCTAGCACCAAAAAGTAGTTTTTTTTTTGTTTTGTTTTTATTACAACAGAAACCTTTAAAAAATCTCTATTTAATGCAGAATGTGAAATAGCCCTTTAAATTAACACCAAACAGGAGATTACACATATAGTAACAAAATGTCATATTAAAAAAGGCTTTAACTCTATCTGTGATGTCATTTTGGTCATTAAGCTTGAATTGTTTTACAACTTAATACTGTTACATGGCAGAATTATATTCATACATTATGTGCAACAGCAGCATTTTGCTGATTAAACTCCATTGAAATATAAACACGTATTTTAGCTATTGAACTTTTTTTTAACATTAGTAGTGTTTCTTTCAGTTTCATAATATCACTATTTCCTATGTAGGTCTGGTTCTTTACATTTCTAAATCAATTGTCAGTGCATTTACAAAAATAAAAAGTAATAAAACGACTGCATAAAACTTAATGATATGGTGCAATTGTTTGATCGGCAACAATTGAGATCATGAAGAAAAAAAACATTGGAACTTCTTTTTATAAGAAGCAGATTGTGAGGAAAATTAATTATTGAAAAAGATCTTTTGCATGTATAACAACAGTTATGTTGTTTACTTCTAAAGTATCTTCTAAATGTACCAAACCATAGTTTTCAGTTATGGTTTGGTACATTTTAATTATTGTTAATGTTGTGAATGACATCAGAGGTGGAGAAAGTACTCAAACAATGTTCTTAAGTAAAAGTACAAATAAACAGACAAAAATGTACTTTCTTAAAAGTAAAAGTACCATATTAACCTTTTTTTCCTTGAGTAAAAGTAAGAAAGTACTGGCTTTTAAAAATACTTAAGTATTAAAAGTAAAAGTACTTGCTGAATGTATCATCTAATGGCTAATAAATATCATTAAGTGTTTAATTTGTGTTTAATTTTAATACATCAGTAATGTGCCATTTAATGAATAATGCTGCAGATAAAGGATGTTTTAGCAATTAAGGCAATAGACAAATGGTATACACTCAAGTACTAACGCTGTCCAAAGAGCAACAAGCAAGAAGTACGGTAAAGGAGCACACTGTGACTGTTTTCACCCTCTGTCCCTCTGCAACATCTGCCACCATGACAGGTGACCAAAACAATCAAAGTGCAATGAGCATGCTCTGTGTGCTTTTATGTTCTTGCGTTTTATTTATTCACTGATTAAATAAATATAAATATATATACAATTATATAGAATAATAATAACTGCAGTGTACAGAGCATTACAAGAACAAAGAGCGGCTGTCAGTGAGGCTCCAGTTCTATCAGTCTTAATAAAAGTTGAGAAGAATCGGATCGTTCGTGAATGTCACATCACCATATTGCAGACTTTGGTCACAGCGTTGTCCCATATTCACGACACGTTAACACCTTCACACAGTAATTCAGTGCAGTGAGGGACAACGTTTTGTGCATAGCACATGCAATTTGTCCTTGTACAGCTAGCTTTGCTAACATCACGTCCACATAGCTTACCTTTCTTTAAGCTTCCTGACATAGTGACGATAAAAGTTGGACGTAGTCCCCACAGTTTGTGAAAGCTAAACGTCGCTGAGTTTACATGTCGCCATATTTTAGGATTTATGTAGCGGGATGCTATTACTGACGATTACACACACATCTGCCACTCGGAGAAAATCACTGCCCTTGTCTTGGAACGCCGCGTGTGAGTAAAAGGGAGAGGCGATGGGTGACAACCAACAGACGCACGTAATTAGTAAGTCACGTTATTGCTTGGATTTTACAGCGCCACGCCACGTTAAGTCCCTGAACTTCATATTTTAACGAACAAATAAAAAAGCGCAATGCGACTTGGATATAACGAGTAACCCAATGCTTTATAGAAATGTGGTGAAGTAAAAGTCGAAAGTATCCACAATTAAATCTACTTAAGTAAAGTAAAGATGTATGAAAATTGTACTTAAGTACCACCACTGATTATATTTTTATGTTTGTTTACTTGCTGATGGCGTCTGCTAAGGGCATCGAGGCCTGTTGATTAGCTACCTGGCTAACCGGCTCCCGCTGTTTGGCTAAATGCAGCATATTCCGGTTGAATTATACGTATGTGTTTGCTGCATGGTTCGGGAGATGTACAAAGAGTGGAACAGCTAACCTGCAAAGCTGCGTGAGTAGTTTATTTTGCATTTAATTCCAATATCTGACAATAATTCTGTACAGGATGTGCTCCGTTTGGAATTTCAAAATAAGAGTTCATTACCGGAAGTATAACGTTAACATTGATGGTTCCTTCACTGTTGATATATTACTGTCAACCTTATTTATTTGTTCCAATTTAGTGACACCATTCTGAATTACTGTTTCCAGTAAAGTGTTTGCTTCCCGTCAGATATAATATGTATCCATATAAATGTGAAAATAATACGTTTTAAATCTAAAGTATAAAAATTATTTTAATTCAAATCTCTTGACAAAGTTTTCAACTGGTCTTTTTATGACTGTCCTGCATTTGTTAATGTTTCCTTATCTCACTTGGCTTTTGGAATCAATGTTAATGTGTATTTTAGGAGGGCCTCCACAAACACCCATACACTTCATACACAACTTCCACTTTTTCTGCATACTCTTCTGGGTATCTGTTTCAGTTGAATTCTTTCATTCGCTGCTCTTCTTTGTACCTAACTTAAAACACCTTTATTTACAATTTTGCTGCTTCAAATGTTTTCTTTTATTGCACTATCCTTACATGAAAGCAGGATATAATAGCATCTACTTGTGTGTTTGCCTCATCACAAATAAAATGTGTGCACACTCTTTCATGGCCTGTGATGGGGTCATGTTTTTCATCTCTTTGAACTTCTTTCTTTCGTTTTGTTTCCTTGACAGTTCTTCTGACATTTTTTAAATTATATGTGGCATAAAAGGATTTAGTCAACACACACCAGCTTGTTTGAATAAATTAATTTTCTGAGGGAGTAAGAGCATGTAAAGGTGTGTAGTGTATAACTGAGCTATTGTTACTGTTAAAAAATAAGTAGGTACTTTGAAGTCGGTTTTTTTAAATGTCTCCTATTGTTTGATAAAGCTGTTCCAAGTTATGTAAACGTCTCACTTTTTTTCAAAGTTCTTCACAAGTGTTTCATTGATAAATGGAGAACACACATTAAAGCATGATTACTGCTTGTTTGTATACGTATTTTTCATTCCTTTGTTCACTTTCTCCTTTAGTCTTAGTATGTCAGCAATAAGAGCAAATACAAAAGAAGGTTCAAAGAAAACACCAGGGCTCTACTTGGTGGTTAGTTTCCTGATGAATAGAAAGGAGACATTCCTGTGTTCGCATGCTGATATAATTTTTATGTACGTGGGTTTGTTCAGTCCAACCTGTTAGAAAATTTTGCTGCTTGTGTAAGCAAAAGTGATGCAGTTGAGTGTTGTATATTCTGTATGTTACTAAAGTTCAAAGTAGAGTCTTTTTGAGATGCTGTTTCACATCTTAGGTTTTTGTTATTCTCTTGAAATTCTCTTTCTATTGTAAAGCTCTAAAAATGTGAAAAGAATAAGTATTTTCCATGTTTGGCTAAGCATAAAAAAGAAAAAACTAGTAGAAGGAACATTTGTAAATCCATCTAAACATGTTGATATTCTCCTTAGTGCGTGGATAGTTCATAAGCCAACTATCCACATATCAATCCAGCCAGCCATAAAGGTTGTGTTTTTTTACCAGTATTGTATTAGAAACGCCTATAGAAAGTTTCTAGTGAAATATGACACATGAGCTTTGAATTTATTAAGACTGAGAGCTGTTTTGATGTCAATTTGTTAAATATAGGTGGCTTCCCGTCTTGTTAATTTTGATTAGAATTACTAGCTTTGTTATTAATTCCTTTTTGGCTCTTATTAATATTTACTCAAAGCCAAACTAATTTATTGTGCACAATAAATTACATTGGCTGAGTATATGAACTCAGCCAATGTAGGTCTGGAAATGTTCAAGTACAGTCATGAAGAATGTGTAGCAACCCTTTTCTATAGCTTAAACTACTGAAAAAAAGCTTAACACTGAATGTGAATCAGCCCACACTTAATCATAATTATGACTCCAAAGGATTCAGCGACAACAACCCAATACAACACAGTGCACAGCTAGATATTGCTTAATTTAAACTTATAAACAAAATATATTTCTTTTATGATTTGAAAAGATGAATACTTTTCTCATTTATAATCCCCTGTCACCCTGTCTCTGCACTTTATCTTTCTTAGCATTCATCCACAAGATATATTTCACAAAAGCCTTTTGCAGAATCCTTAGATCATCTTAAAAATAATATGAAACTTCGATCAAACACTTAAATACATACTGTGCAAACAACCACGTAAAAAAAATCACCAAATTTACTTACATTTGAAGTAAATATGTATTAAATAAATGTCCTGCGGTTTGGTCCACGTCAGAGTTCGATTGTGCATTCACATGTTCCAAAACTAACCGTAATAGAGTCCAATTAAAGCGGACTAAGCAGTGCTGCAGCAAAAATGTAAACTGAAGCAGAAGGAATTAATTAGAATATTTCCATTCTCCTCCTCTGAGTAGCTAAGATGAATCTGAACACACTGTATTTTTAGCTACTAAGTATATATGCTAGAAATGTGTTTTAAACTCCCTCTGCATTTCCCACCTGCAGACCAATATTCACTTGTTTTATTTCACTAACTTCACCCAGTTGTGCCTGAAAACACTTCCGTAATGTTGATACTGACACTGAAATAAATCTTCCAGGAGAGGGAACAGGGTTTAATAAATATTTAGAAACAAAGTTATGTATTAGGGCATCAGAAAGAACTAGCAGTTAGATCTGAGGTTTTTGGCCATTTGATGGAAGGATTAGGGGCACTGCTATCTCACAGAAGTGGCAGAATGAGCCTGACGGTGGCTATGACTCAAGAGAACAACACCAAAGGGAACTGAACGGTTGACCATCTGGACACAAGCTGCGGTCTGAGCAGCCTCAGCTGCATCATGAAGGAGACTATGATGTGAAAACACCCATAAAAAAAAAAAACTAATACAAGAACAACACTGACGACTGCTATAGACTTTTTAAGAGGTTTTTTTTTTCCTTTTATGCACACATTAGTATATTTATAATGGACTTACAATAAATAACTTTTTAGAGTAGTTTAATTTGTATTGTCTACTTCTGGATCATTTTCTGATAACATTTCAAAATTCTAAATGATAAATAACCATAAAACAAAGTATTTCCTTTATTCTTGTTATTGTTATAACCTATGACTGTTAATGATTTTACCATGACATCAAAAATGGTAAGACCCAGTATGAAGTATTTTTCTTGGTATCAATTTAGAATTTTTTATATTGTGAAAAGTCTTTAGGCCACATAACATGTTTGAGTGGGTGTGACAGACCGGGTGACAGAGTGGATGTGCAGAGGTTTAGAACTTTCTGCATAGTCAGTAGCTACAGAGCTCCAACCTTCAGATTAGCTCAAGAACCGTATTGATGAAAATGGGTTTTCATGACCAGTCAGCTGCATCTAAAGGCCCCGTCCTACTTTAGCTGAAGCTGAACAATTCTCGCGCAGTTACATGGTTTCAAACTGTTCGTTCTGCGTCTTTTATACAATGGCTCAGACCACCTAGAGAAGACCCCTCCTTTGTCAGTCTACGCCATGCCACTACTCCTCCCTGGATCTTCTGTTTTGCTTTTACATAATGGTCACAGAGGTAGCACCACGCTTTTCTGTAGACCCGTAATGTTCTATGAACGACATTACAATTTCCATCCAGGAGTTATAAACCATTTGTCAATCTTATCATTATTGCAATTGTTCAGTGAAGCTTCATAGAAATATACATAATTCTTCATTGTTTCAGATAAACTTTCCTCAAAAGTATCCATGTCTCCTGCATATACAAAGCTGGATAGTGGAAGGAGACTAGTTGAAGAGAAATATCAACATTGCTGTCCAGGTGCATTACTGCTCTGAACAGCAACACATTTCTGACCAATTAGATGACACTTAGACAACAATGATGCAAATTTTGTCACACGTCTGTCGATGAGAACTGATTTCAGCACTTTGCATGAAGTACATTGGGGCCTTAAGCCTGACATCACCAAACACAATGCAAGATATGCACCACTGGATTCTCGAGCAATGGCAATGTGTTTTTTGGACTGTCAATTATCAAACAGGTTTGTTAATTGCACGGAGAATGGCACTAGAGAACCGGATTGCACCGTGTTGTGCACATTCTTATGCAGAGTGGGCTATAGTATACATATGGATATTTCAACATTACAGCACACCAGTGCACAGAGCAAGATCCAAAAAAGACATGGATTAGCAAGTTTGGTGTGGATTAGACTGGCCTCCACCTGACAGAACACCTTTTGGATAAAAGAGACTGTGAGCCAGGACATCTTGGCCAACATCAGTGTCTGGCCTCACAAATACACTTCTGGAAGAATTATTATACATTTCCTTAAACACATAAGTAAACCTTGTGGGAAAGCTTTACCAAGGACCTGAAGTTGTTTTAGCCGCTTAGGGTGGATTACAAATCCCTCTGGATTAAGAATAGGATGTGAAAATAAATTCATATCTGTTTAATGGCAGCAAGCGAATACTTCTGGCAACATAGTATGTCACTGGCATTGGACAGGCATGGATCCCCCAGATGAGCTGCAGATTGTCACCAGGGAAAAGGAAATTATAGGTTTTCTCCTAGAGCTGTTATTTTCATCTCATGTAAGCAGAAGATGGCGGACGGATGAAGTCCTAGAAATTTTATATAAACATGGCTCAAATAATAAAATTCAGGCAAAAATCTGAAGACTTCTAAAGCACATTAAAATGAAGAAACCAATGTTGGATTCTAAAGTATTAAATTGAATTTTGAATCATTTCCTTTGTAATCATTACTGATCTCTTATTGGAAAAAAAATGACAAAGCACAGTAGCAAATATTTCTCTTATTGCTTCTGCCTACAGAAAGCATACTGAATTAAAGATGGCGGCATGGTGATATGGAGAAATGCTACTGCTGCAAACTATATCTCATCTTTCTGTTCTCTGCACTAAAAAAATGAACCACAGCAATATAAGGCAGTAGAAAGAATAGGTGCACAGATATTACTAGACTCTTTGTTAAAACAAAGCTTCAATGTAAGCAACAAGGAGTGACGGAACAAAAAAAAAAACAGGTTGCTGGGAACTTTTTCAAGAAGCCGATTGGCAAGAGAAAAGAAGGAGGAATAGTAGATGAGAAGAAAGAGAACATGAGCTGAGTACTCAGAAAGTGAAGTTGGAATAGATGGATGACCCTCCATGTAATTCATTCAAACGGCCCTCATAAAATCCAGCACCTGCATCCAACTATCTCTTTTCTCATTCTGTCTGTGGTCAAAGAGCAGACTACCCTTCGGCGTAGTCTCTATATTTTCCAGCTACTGTATTTGTCTTGACATTCTGGCTCAGCTTCTGCCATTATTCTGAAAATTCTTCCCTGAATCACTGCTCCCTAATAGTTTATAGCCTTTATAAGTCCAAACAAGGATACTGTGAATTAATAGGTGCAGCCACATACAGTCAAGGTTACAACAGTTTATGTTTCAGGAGTGGCTCTCTGTCATGCGTAACAATCCAGCAGCTGAGTCCTTAGATTTGTAATAGATGGGGATTTTTGTAGATGCAACAAAGAATTCCCAATTTTTTTTGCTAAATTGGTGAGCTTCATAATGAATGGTAGATTGATTTAAGATTAGAGGGTTGACAGACCCAGACAGAAAAAGTATTGGTTTCATGGGTACCAGAGAAATTGATGAACCCATGACTATTTTATAATTCATTTGTTTATGTTTTGGTGAGTGATAAAACTCTTCAGTTTGTTTTATAGCATTTTTTTTAAGAATAGTGGCAATGAATACAGAGATCCACGTTCCCTTGTAAGAATTTCGTGTTATGAGCCATTGGTGTTTGAACTTTTAGTTCCATCTATGTCCATATTTTGATCTCTGTTTTTGTCTCGCTGTCTGAGTTTATTCATTGTGTCTGTTCAGTTAGTCTCTTTGTGTTTTGGATTTTTTAAATTTGGTGATATGTGATATGTTGTAGCAACAAAAGCACGTGGAGGCCGACCAACAGAAACTCACGCAAACACATAAAAAACAGAAAAAAACAGACACTGCAGCAATCTCAAAGCTGTTGCTATGTGAGATGAAATGATTTTTGAATTAGTACTTTAAGAAAATATAAATCACAAAATAAATCTGGACACCCAAAATATATCTTTAGCAAAGACAGCAACAGCATCAGCCAGACATATATTTTTCTGAATATATGTCATGGGTTCATCTTGAGATTTTACAATCAAATAAAACTTGGCCAGTCTCTTGGCTTGGTCTGAGTTTTCTGGTGTTTCTTCTTGGATCAAAACACTTTCTTGTTGGCTCCCTCTACCCCTTATCTGGATTTTTTTTTATGTCATAGCCTCTGTTTTGCTACTCCCCAGTTGTTCCTTTCCCTTATATTTAGTAGCTTTCCCTACAACTGTAACCATCGAGGGCAGGACGCTCTGGCCATGCATTTTCATCCCTTTATCTGTCATTATTCAATAGGGTGTGTAGTTGTGGCATGCTAGTGTCTGCATCATCTTAATGTGTGTGCCTCTCATCTTGGGGTGTTTTTGAATACCTGCAGTGATGCATAACTAATTTAAAAGCTGGTAGTACATCTCTCCTTTAACACAGAGGCTATGAGGGCAAAAAACACAATCCTGATCAAACATGTACACACGCCCACACAGGCATTGATGGGACAGACACTACCATGGAGCTGCTTTTGCTCAGTAGTAAGATGCTTATCTTACTGTTCCAAGATTGGTATTTTGATCCCTCTATATATATGCATATATCAGTGTTTGAGCCATAGATTAAATATTTGGTTTCCTTAAGTCTGAAATCTTGTTAGTGAAATTTAGAACCTAGATTAATTTAAATAGTCCTATGTTATAAAAATGTTCAATATTTGCACAAATGGTTGTATGAAATGTCCACAAATCACGCTCATGTTTTACATCTTCCTTTGTATTGACATTTAGTGTCTAGCAAAATCTTACTCTTGTGTATGGGAAAGGTTACCAGTGAACTGTGTTATGGTTTTGGGATATACATTTTATTATTATTATTATTTTTTTTTTTTCAAATTAAACACATCCAACACATGTGTCCCAGGGCAGGAGAAGTGACTGATTTCACATAGTTTTGAATGAGCCATTTAAAATCCCCATAAATGGGCTAAAACACTATTTTGATTTTAGACATTTTTGTATAAACACTTAAGAGGCAGGAATTTCACTATCACTGGGAAAGCAATCAAATTGTATATTTTAATTTTAATTTGATCTCAATATTCAGAAATCCAATTTTTCACCAATGATTAATATAAAATGATTTTGCCAAATTCTTCTGTGCAAACACGCTGCTTTATTTATGAAGTGAAGTAAGTTTAATATGTCTTCGAACCCAATATGTAATCAATTTATAACTAAAATTTTAATATTGAACAAAATATAATTAATATTTTATCAGTTATATCATAAAATTGAAATGCAATGGGGTTTTTTTCTAGCTCAAAGCTTTTACTTGAATTGGTCAACTCCTGCTGATTTGGATGGAATTAGACCATGTGATTAAAAAGTCAGATAACAATATGAGGTATATTTTTAAAACATTTATCTCAAATCAACCTGGAGATATTTATCTTTTCTATAACTTCAGCAGTATGTTAAGTTATTTCCTCTTCATCATGAGCAAAAGCAACAACCTTTGGGAACTTTGATGTTTGTGTCTAAAATTTGTACGTTCCCACGCTGCTCTGATCAGCAGGATCTAAGAGTCTATTTTGACACTTGTCACAGCAGATTTCTAAGGGAGCTGTGAGATGCAACATTAGAATGCTGCACTGGTTTGAAGCATGTAAATCCAATTAAAAGAAAAGAATACACGTTATAAAGAGTGTTGGCGAATAATGCACGTCAAACTCATAAAAAAAAAAAAGTGCTGGTGGGAACGCGTTATGTTTCGCATTAAGTGGCAGTAACTGCTGCATTAACCATTGATGAAAAAGCTGATTTTGCAGATCATTATCAAGTTAAAGTTATATAGCAAATTATACGATGAGCATTAGCTGCCTTTTTTGGTCCATGGCATTTAATGCTGACTGAACTGATGAAACTGAAGTTGCCTCCAATCATGCAGATTGAGTCTCAGTTGAAAATGATCTAAATTAGGCTCTTTATTTGGGTTTACTTCTAGAGCCAGAAACTCATGGGGATTAATGTGACGGAAAGGAATTTGTAAATCTTTAAACTCTGCTGCTGTGGGTCTCTAATGTTATAAAATTATTACATACAGTCATTTGGTTTCCAATAAGCATAAATAATCCAAGGAAGCAGTAAATGTATGTTAGATATTGCGCAGGAATACCTGTGAAGATACATGAAAAATTTTAGGATTATTTTTACAAAATCATGATATCAGTGGAGAACAATGTAGGTGGTTTTTATTTACAATTACTTATGTGCAACAGTGATGACCTAAATGAATACAAGATGCATTTCCCTCTGTTTATTTTGAGAAAATAATCTGTGGAGGAATTTTGGCTCACTCTTTTACATATTTTTTTCTAAATTTAGTCACATTGGAGAGCTTTTGAGCATGAAGGGCCAATTTAAATCCAGACTTTGCGATGTCTTCTACAAGGGATTTTTTGGCTGTGCCAGTTAGACATCTCATGTAATGCGATGCTCTTTTGATGATTCAGAAAGCTCCTCATTCAGGCAAATAATTTTTGAGCACATGCTTCATGTTCCATCTTCTAAGCAGTCCCATTATAGGAATTGCATGTGGCTGAATAAATACTCTGATACGTCAACATCTTTTCCCAATTAAGGATTTAAGTAATGTTTGACATTGCCTTGCCACATCTACTGCCCACAATTACGCCCATTGTCTTACTCAAAACAGTCCACTGCCTCCTTGTACTCAGTGACCCATTCAATATTGAAACTGATTTCAAAGGTCTTGGGCATTTCTAAAGATCACAGAAATTTAAGCTTCCCTTGGGGTGAACAGGACAAACTTTTATAAAACACAAACCAAAAACATTGTATTAATGAGCTGGAAGAAAACAGCTGCAGAATGTTGAAGGATATCTTCTGCGTTGTATTATGGATTAATTGCGTGTTAATTACAAATCTCGGGGAAATTAGAATTTATGCACTTGTTTTGCATCTGTCTAGTTTTAGATCTTAAGCCTACATTATTAAACACACCAATCAGATTATGAGAACCAAGTCAAAACAGTAGAAAAATCCTGAAGACAGCCCACTACACTCTCAAATTCACTTACTGAGAATTTTCTTTTCACTACTCATTAAGTTCCAGCGGGTAGTCATTGCAAAGTGAAAACAAACTGTATTTTCTAGAAATGCTGTCTTGTTCCACAATCTGTCCTTGTTAATGTATTTTCCTGAAATTCAAAATACTTTATTTGCAAAATCTTCAAGACAGCACATTTAAGCAACTGATAGCTTAAAAGCATGTGTAGTCAATGACTGATTTCCAAATATCGCTTTTCAATTAAGTGTAGCTCATAAATGTTAGTAGAATAGCCCATCATTTGTACCCAAAGTTTGAAGTTTAAATGCTAAAGCTTTTTTCTCACAGAAATTTGTCCTAAAACAGCCAACAGAGAGTGTAATACAATATATTCACATGCATCTCACTGTTCTAACCTCCGCCCATTATCATCCCAAACCCCAATCCCCAAGTCTCTCATTCTTCAACATTAATCTCAGGAAACATCAATTTGATGAGTACTGGCATGGCTTTTTGTTTGTGTGAGTGCATGTGCATGCGTGGCTACGTGTGTGTGTGTGTGTGTGTGTGTGTGTGTGTGTGTGTGTTTAGAACTGAACACACCAATTCAGCTGTATGTTTTGTGTCTGTCCCTGTTTTGGGAAGGCGCAAAAAAGCCCCCACGGAATGGCAATCAGCACGACAAAACAAGTGTTTGGAAAAAAGATGAATAGCTGTGGAAATAACACGAAGAGCAAGAGAGGGAATGTAGACAGCTCTAATTAAAATCCCGCCCATTAGCTCAGTGTTAATTGGATGATTTATTTTCCCTGGGGCACTGACTGACAATCAAATTACGGCAGTAGTATTAAAATGAATGTGAAAATGTGTATTCATGCTTGTGATGTAAGGATCGCTAAATGAAAACTGTAGTAGTTTTGATGTCATTAATTTCTACAACTCATCAGCCAATGAGGAATATTGGATCAGAAAAGGAATGCTTGTGCAAATAACGAGTGCCTTGTTTTAAAACTGGCTCGTAGGTCTGATAACCATCCACTTTTATTTTATAATTCAGAAGCTTTATTTTGTATACAAAATCAATCAAGTATTCAAGCAAAAGCTAATGTAAATGTGCTCAATATCTACTTCATTATCCTGCACCTGTTACTTCCATGATCAAAACTTGAAAAAGGGAAAAGAATCAATAATAATCAGTTAGACACACCTTTCATATGGTTCAAATAAAGTGCTGCAGCTGGAGCAGCCTGTTGTTTTGGGTTTGGTATATCTTCTAGAGATATATCTTTTAGAGTTGCGTGGCATATTTGTTTTCCATAGTAGGTTATCATTTTGACATATTAGTAGCAAGTGAGCACAGAGCTCAGTCTTAGGCCTGAGGCTGATGTAAAGTTGTTGATTACACCCTGCATTTAAACCTGAAAAGTGTTATAGAAGATGCCTAAAGTACTTTGTACTGGAAATTATATAAAAGATTTTAAAAAACGAAAATTTGAACGACAGAATATGCACTTGCTTTTCTTTCTGATCTTGCAATGTAAGTGGTTGTACCTAAAGTCAGTTTTCTCTGCCAATGAATCTGGTGTCGCCAGGGGAAACCCTGGAATCTTGCATAGAGTAGCTTGAGTATTGACTTGTTGCTTAAATATTTCCATTGCTCTTTTCTAAATTTTGTAGCCTATGTGTGATATATCTGCTGTTTTTGAAGAAATTGGTGGTACAGCTGGAGATCCATTTTGCTACAGTGATGCAAAATTGTAATTTCTCTAGAGCTGTGTATAAACCAAAGAAATATCAGACAGACTTCGTGTCATTGAATATTAGAAGTAAGAACTGTAATAAGGAGAAATATTATTTTTAGATGATGATTTTTCTTCTTATGGTTCTTTCAAATTTCAATGGTAAAACTTTTGCCTTTCTCTTTTTTTGTGCATAGATATCTTTGTAAAACGTTCAGGTCAGCTGAAACAGTCCATGGAAGTTTTCGACTTCTGGGTTTTGATATTTAATATTTACGAGTACTTTACCCAAAACCTACCAGTCCCCCAGTCCCACATGAAAGTGGAATCTATATGTAAAGCAGATGGTCTGGTTGATCTATTTAGATGTTGTGTGTATGTGTGAGGTTGTGGATGTGTGCAAACCCCTGGCTGAGTTATTTAGATATCCCCCTAGTCCTTCAATAGAGGACTTTAAATTGATTTAGCTGAATTGCCTTTCAAAGCTACTTCAATTTCACCCCTATGCAAATTTACACTCCTCTGTGTCTCTCTATCACTTTCTTTTCCCCTCACTCACCCTGTCCCTCTATCCATCTGTCCCACACACCCCACCCAACTACATTTCCTCTTCGTCCCATCAATTGCTCCTTCCTCATTGTCCTTCGTCATCTGTTCTTCCCTTTGTTAATTCTTTCGTCTCTTTCTTGTCCCTCTAAGCTTTCTTTCTCTGTGACTGCATGTTTTCTGTAAGTAATAGTTTATATAAACTAAAGGGCCAAGTGTTCATTAAAGTCTCGCTTTGCGTTAGTTCTCAGCAAAAGCATGTGTGTGAATGTGTCAGTTGAACTAAGAGACCTTGACAACATCAACACAATTGCAAGTCCATAAAACGGCAACAACGTTTTAGCTTATGTACCTGGAAATTACTTCTGGCATAAAACTCGTGTCAGCACACACGAACACACAACCTCTAACGGTGTCCTGGATATTCATTCAGAGATGTAGCGACACTGCCCCAACATGTTGACACTGAGCCCAACAGCCTCATCATCACAGAGGAAAGATCCTTTCTGTGTTTTGACATTTGCATGCATTTTTTTTGTTTGTTTGTTTTTTTTTGTTAGGCGGACTTTCCTGAGCTATGCATACACACATAACATACACTGCATGCAAAGAAATCTGCACACACAGTCAAGTTCTCCGGTGTTGCCATGCTGCATCTTTTACTGAAGAATCGTTAAATTTTTTTGATGGATTCAGCAGTAGGAGGTCGGACTGAGATAGTGTCTATTGATTTTATATTTGGCAGACTGCACTGTGGCCACTTAGTCCTGCAATATACCTTACTCTCCCCCTCTCTTTTTCTTACCATCTTTCACATGCACCACCAGCCTCTCCTCTTAACTTGTCCGAATGGTGCTAGTATACATCCAATTCTAACTGTTTTCCCTCTTTAAATTGTCTACTTGCTTGTCTGATGCTCATATTTAAATGTACATTTGTTTCCTTAATATGTTCCACACTTATCTCTTGCATATCCTTACTTGGTAATCGACTGGTTGTTTTGCCTTTATCCTCACCTCTTTTTCCAAAGGGCTTGTCTCATTTTGCCGTATATTACCAGTCCTTCACCAGCCCTTTTCACTCTTTTCTGTTACTCCCTTTCTCCTGTTTTCTGCTTCTCCCCGTTTTTCACCCAATCTGTTCAGTCTCCCTCTCCGCATTACGTTTTCTGCTGCCTCATCTTTTCATTACCTTTTCCTCAAATCCGTGTCTTCTCTTTTTTTCAACCTCCTTCTACTTTCGCCTTGAGATTTAGAGTACATATTAAAATGGTTCTTCTTCCCAAGGTTTTTGCCTTATTTCTAGAGGAAACTTGTCCATTGTTCACCGTCCTCTTTCCTTTTGTTCTTCTTGTCAACTTTCTGGCCTCTTTGACCCTTTGGGAAGAACGGAGGGTTGGGTGGAAGTTTTTGTTGTGCTTTAGGTTCATTCTGCTTTGCCTCCTTACCTCATTTATATTACCTCTTTATATTGTAATCCATGTGCAAATATAAAAGTCAGGTGTCAAACATTTGGAATGTTTTATTTCAAGCACATTTGACTGAAAGTGGATTCCAGCCATGTGTGCTAAAGTGTGTGCATAGAAAAATGGAGAATGATCAAGGTTAATATTTGCTTTGCCTCTCTTTATGCAGGTAGCATACCGTGATGCCTGTTTGAACTAATTAACCGAGTTGACTGAGGTGACAAGATCTATAATCCAATACCAATATAACAAATTCTAAAGAGTAATGGACTGTCACTGTGAACCTCCGGCTATTTTAGTAAATATTCAATTGAAACTCATTCATTTTCTGATCTCGGCGTTCTCTTACATCTTTTTTCTACTATATCATTCAGCAAATATGAGAATTGAATTCTTTTTTCACCTCTAATAACTACAGAGGTAGCCTGTTTTCAAAAGGGCCTGTATATGTCTTCCACGTGCAACATATGACTCATTTGATACTTAAGCATTCACAGCAGCTTTATTCATATTCATAAATATGTATTTTTTAATGAACAGGTTCAGGGTTGAGAGTTAGAACGGTTTCTAAATTTAAATGACTAGACATGAATGAAACCAAATTTAACAATTCCCAGAGATCAAGTCATCAACTCTAAAATGTGATAAAAGAACATGCCCTTCAACAACCCAGATATAAACAAGAAAATAGTTGCCTGTACCTAGAATCAGAGTAATGATTAAAGCATTTAAAACAATTGTATATGAGACAAAAAAGACTGAATCATACTTTTATGTTGCCATCAGATAGAGTGAAGAGAATGGTAAGGGAGGTAGGAGTCTTTAAAAGTTTTTTTTTAACGTGGCCGAAACTTTAAACCAAAACTCTATTTTCAAATTTGTATTTTTATTGAGTCATAATAACTAAAAGTATCCCAAAACTTTCTTATGTGGTGTAAATTATGTTATTGTATATATTTATGATTTTATGACACTTTGTAGTTGAGTTTAACAAATTTATTTAGTCATTTTAATTAAAAGGAAGAGAAAATGCCCCTGTTTCAAAACCAGCACTATACTTTTATGTAACTTATATCATGTGTCTTCTAACCTTTGACAATCAGTTTTGATTTACAATACAAAAACAAACAGGGGACAATTTACCTAGTCATACACACATAAGAGTAAATGGAGTGACAAAGGAAAAAAAATGGATGCAGTTGAAGGGATAGTTGCTGAATTATCACCTCTCCCTTTAACAGTTCAGAACTGCTGCAAGCAATAAAAATAAATTCCTTTCTTCAAACAAGTACCAGCAGAAAGAAATGTTGCCCAAAAAAATTCAGTCCCCTCAGTTTTATATCGACAATGTTTTTTTTTTTTTTTTTTAAATTCAACTGATTTTGTATTTTTTTCTTATCGGTGTTTTGACTCCTGCTTCTTCCTTGGTCAGGCTTCCCACTTCATGTAATCTTCTCTCGTAAGCGTGAGCAAAGACATTTGCTACAGTCCGCTGGTTGTTCTTTATCATGCCTCAGACCAAACACAGAAACACTGAGTCTGACAGAACAATCAGGCAGCGACAACAAAGCACAAGGGGAGTTTTTAGTCTTCAGTTCGTCTGCCTGGAACAAATGAAGCCGGCAGGAGCGCAGGCTTAGATCAGGGGACAGCTTGTTGCAGATAATGCTCTCATTTGGAGGGAAATTGACCCTGGGCACTGAATCTGCAACAAGATAAGTCATTCTATCTGCAAAACATGTTGAAGTTTATTGGAACAAGAGAGAGGGAGAGGACAGTTTGAAGATGGAAATTAAACTGGCATTTTGCCGAAATGGTAAAAGGAAGTGTTAGCTGCTGACTACATGAAGCAAAACCTACTAGTTTACTTATGGCATGAAGTAGTCTGTCTTCAACAGGAAGGATTTTTAATGTACTAACGGTGTTAGTTTTAGTCAAGTTCTTATCTTTGTCTATAATGTAAGACCATTCAGATATGATACATCTTTCTTTTTACAATGTGTTGCAGACTTATAATTACGCTTTTCAGGTCAGTATAATCATCAGAGCTGAACAAGCTTGTTGATTTCATTTAAACTAGTTTTGCATTGGCTTTGCAGCTATTTTGTGCATTTAACTTTATTTTAATAAAATAACACCTCAATCTATATTCTGCTGTAATCCAGTGTGGGGCTATCTGCCAGAAAACGTAATCGTTTCCGAAAAAATGAATAAATAAATAAAAACATCAAGATGTTGCAGTTGTCCAGTCAAAGTCCAGAGTTTGGCTTGATCAAAATCCTGTCGTGAAAACTCCAGAGAACTGTGCAGAAAAAATGTCACCACTGAACTGGCAAATATGACAAAGAATAAAGAAATTTCCACAATATTTGAGAGAATGACAAAGGCCTATAAGCACATTCATAATTGTCCAATTGGAACCAGCACATTAGCAACTTAATTCTCATTGTCGACCACCATGGTTGTTGTTTTTCTACCTGTGCATCAGGATAGACAATAGAGATGTTTGTCAAGTATCAGTGACGTACAGATCGGATTTAGGACCTCATATCCAATTGGCCTGGGTTCCTTTTGTAAAAATCTGATCTATATTCAGACTGTCATGAAAACATCACACACAAGTTGCATAAGGGCAAAAAAAAAAAATAATAATAATAATCGGATTTCAGTCACTACAGGCTGCAGTGTGAACATGGCCTACATTTAGATGAAAGGTGGTTAAGGTTTCTCAAACAATGTCTTCAAACCTGACTTTCAGCATTACTGCAGGAAGAATTTGTGTCAGATGTAAGGCCCGAAAACTTTCCCAGATTTCAGTCTTTAGGCATAATTTGGGGACTTTTTATTTTTCATTCCTTCCAGCGTCTTTCAAACCATTTTCAGGAAGACACGTTTTCAGGTCCTGTCTGTGTAACTAAAATTGAAAACCAGCAGCAGCAAACCATACGTGTCGGATTAACTGAAAAGATAACAAGCTTTGTTAAATTGCACTCTGACTTAAAAAGTGGAGCTCTAGGTAGGTGGTAGTGTGCACTAGATTGAATGCCAGTTTTCTGCACTTATGTCAGTTTTTCTGTGTGCATTTGAATGCAAATATGAACAAGTAGATGATATTTAACTACTTTATGAATTTGTGCATGTATGCATGCCGTTCAAATGTAAATAGATATGGATGATTACCTTATCTAGTATGTCATATTTAAATTGCATGCTTGATGTATTCTGAATGTTTGGTTAAGCAGATGAAGCATGCATCCAAGGTCCTTCAGGGTGCAAAGCTCTGTGATCCCATTACTTTTGTTTCACCAAGACATCACCATGTGTCACGTTTAGCACAGATAACCTTTTAGTATCAAGAAAAAGGTTATGCAGAAATAATTTTAGTACTTTTTCTTTTCTGGTCCTAATAAAACAAAATAGAACTTACTTTTATATTGTGTTCATAAGCACGGCCAGGGGAAAAGTTTTACAAAATGTCAGATACAGGTGCACTTTTTTAATAAAACTTCAACCTGGAAACATTAAACCGAGAAAGAAAATCTTTCATCTCAAAGTAGTTAAAAAATCCTCAGACTTGAAACTTTGGTTTAATATTTAACAATTATCTAAGCTTTTTAAGTCACAAAGCCCATATTACTGAATACACCGACTATCGGGCAAAAAATACAACATAAGTTAAAGATTTCCTGTCAAAGAACAAGGCTTGAGTATTGCGACAGTCTCTTGACTAGCGCTTCAAAATCTGCCACACCAACATTACAGATCATAAAAAATGCTAATTTTCATATTGAGTACTAAGAAATCTGAATATACTATTTTGTTATTTTCATTTCAAAATCCTGTTTCAATCGGACTCAATGGCCTTCTCAAAAAAAAAATGTTATTCATTTGCCAGATCTCTTAGTTGCACAACCAGTGCTTATCCAGCTTCCCCCACTACATGTTGATGTGCTCATAAAACAAAGAGTTTAACCCCAATCGGTCTCCTAATCTGTGTGTTGATGTATAGTTGTGTGTTCGTGCATTTCGATGAATGGGACACTTTTTGTGGTCAGTATGACAAGAAAAGCAAACCATATTTTTTAGCCTTTTATTTGGTAAAAATAGTTGAAAACTATTTAATTTATTTATTTTTTATTTTTTGGGGGTTGAACCATCAAACTAAATCACCAAAGTAAATTGTTGAAGAACGAAAATTATTGCACTTTGTATTTGACTGTCACAAAATATGGAAAGGTTCAAGGGTTATGAATACTTGCAGTATTACCAGCAAGAACATCTAAAGACAAGATATTTTAGGGTGTACAGTAGTGAGGGAAAGGAAGGCTTAAGCTCCAGAATGGCACATTGATTAAAATATTAACTCCTACTGCATCTGATAATTGATTTCATATGGAACAGTAGTAACTATTTAACTTTTCACTTAGATTCTGTATTATATTTCAAGGTTCATAAAATAATTGAGAGGGATTTGGCAGTTATAGGGAGTTGATATTTAATAAAGCTTGGATTATTATACTCAAAGTCTTATCTGAAAAAGTCTGTGGCTTACGCACCACTGGCGCTTTCCAGGGAGTCAGATTAGATAAGTAGCTGCTCATTTGGGTACATCTTATTCCTTACAATGTCAGTAAGAACAGGACCAGTAGAAACTGTAGCTGCTCGTCATTGTTGCTGCACTCTGAGCATATAACTGTAATGTAATGGTGTGCAGGGATCCTTCTAGATGTGTGCAGGTCAGAATGGCCTGTAATGCTGATTGAAAAGGGGATTATTTTTGCTATGTTTAGATAAGCTCACACTTGCTGCCTCACATAATGCAATCTTTTCAGTGCATTTTATCTGCACTCTGTACAAGTCTGATATTCGTTCATTAGCAGCAGGTTAGAAACACTTACAGATGAATATTGCACAGTGCATGAAGGGTAAAATCCATACTTTTAATATAAGCAGCACACTTCTCAGAGTGAGGACTAAACCTTAAACTGATACATAAGCAGACTTGTGCTCTAAATGTGTTCGCTGTGTGAAGTTCTGTGTTTTTTCAAATGCACAATATTCCCGTTATTGATTAGAATGTGTTTCAGCAATGTTCATTTACTTCCTGACGATGATTATTAATTTAAAAAGCTATGGAATCATTATACATCTTACATTTTTTTCAGAAATGATTTAATTTACAACTTGCTTGAAAGTATCAGGGTAATCGGACCATTCTGTTTGCCACTGGTATTTTCAAGATTTATCCTTGGTGATGGTAAGCTTTAAGTTTTTGAGATCAGGCTGGGTCACTCCAAAACATTAATGTTACTTTCAGTAAGAACAAACATGCTGAGTGTTGGAAATATTGACAGATTGCATAAAACCTAAATTTGTCAGGAGTATGAGCTTTTACTCTGCATATTGTGGTTTCCTTTACATATAAGATAAACTTATTAGAATTTAAAAAAGCAATACTTACCTGAACAAATGTCTGATTTAATATTCAGCAAAGCACTTTGCTGAATATTACTGAAGCTTTTCTGGTTTATTTGATTTATCCGTGCGGTCCCTCTCTCCTATGGGCTCATATGGAACTGAACTGTTGAAGCTGCCAAGGTAGCCAGGTGGCAAATCAAACTGTTAAAATTGGAAATGGTTTAAACTGATTTATTTTACTGGATGAATGTTTCTCAATAGCAACTGATGGCATTGAAATATTAGAAAATAACACCTGCATGTTTTTGATATTAGCTCCTGCTTTATTTTGAGACTTTTTTAAAAACATGGAAATTATTGCAATTATGGTAGTGTTTTACAAAAAGAATATTAAACCTGATCAGGGTATATTTTAAAAGGTAAAATCAGGTTTATTTTTGGGGTGTTTTTTGTGAGTTTAGACGTGTTCTATATTCTGAAACCTAATCAAGTTTTATTTAATGCTTGATTGCTTGAATTTGCTTATTTACCTAGTGCTTTGCATTTTAAACAGCATCTTTTAAAGTGTAACCAGTGTTATACTCTGGCACATATACAGATTTCCTTGCTTTGTAATTAGAAGCTAATTGCGAGACAATAGAGGCAGTACACACATGAATGTTTAATTTGTTGTTACAAAGGAATAAACGGAAACATGGAAACAATGAAGTCACATTTTGGGAAAATATGTGTAAAAGATCAACCAGAACTCTTAAAAAGAAATGGGGCAATGTGGCAAATAAAGAGTGAAGTAAGAAAACCGACATGAAGCAAAAAGATTTCCAATGGTCTCCCTTGGCCTATTTTTGTAAAATCTTATCTCCGCTTCCTCATTTTATCCTGTTCTTTCTGTGAGTTTAACAAAAACATTTACAAAGATGCTTTTCTCTTTTCTAATAACAAACATTTATTTCATCTACAGATCTTCTTTTATTGAGGATTAGAAAGGTGGCTATACTCTTAAATATCTAAGTAAAAGAAATAACGCACAGAGACGTAGTTCTTGCTGCTAGGCCATAGACGAGCCGGAGATTTATTACACCACCACGGATTCCTCGTTACAGTTTCTTCAGTTCAGTACAAAATCTTCATCGTCATCGTCTTGTCACAAAAAATCTCCCCGAAGTCTTACCATCATCCTATTTTATACCTTCTCATCTTCATCAGTGTGTGTTGGAAAGTTTCAACCAATGGCGTGCTACTGTTGTTTTGCAGAAAGATTCGGGCACGCTTTATACTGAGTGTGTATTGGGCGACCTTTAAAATATTTTGGACCTCACGAACTCAACATCAATGAAGATTTCATTGATAAGGGAAAAATACCCAAGACAAAAAGTTATTACACCCATGTTAAATCATATGCTAGCTGCAATTAACCACATTTTGAGGACAACTGAGTTCAAATTTACCCATAGCTTGTTGCTGCCTGACCTGCAGAATTAAGAGATCACATTGTTGGACTTTAAAGGGTAACAAAGCACAAACAGAAGTTATTTGTAAGAGAGCAAGTAACCTTTCATAGCAGTACCTTATAGAAATACTGGAACTGACCTTAACTTTCAAAAGACAAGAAATAAAGTAGGAGGAATGGCAGAAAGACACAAACACAAACAAAAAACCTTTATGCTGTCCAGAATGTTTCAAAGTCATGTGTAATGAAGAAGCATAGCCCAGGCCCTTTACGAAATTTACATTATCCCAAATATTAGTCAGTTGAATAAAACCATGAGGAATCTCTAACTAAAACGAGACTTTAACCTGCAGTAAATGAGAAGAAGGTGGATACACTTAGAGAGCTGTAAAAGGGAAGACGGCATCCATTTTACAGATATGCAACCCCTGACCACCGAAATGAGCTGCTGAGTGTTCAAACGTCATTCAGATAACAACTTATGTTCCCGCTGACACTAAATGGCAGTCAATGGACAGACATATAGCCCACTGGGAATAGATGCAGTCAATAGGCAGTAAGACTTCTAAGGTCTATATGCCATTAATGGGAGTAATACAATATACTAAATGGTATTTTGCAGACACTTAGACCAGAACGACTCAAGGTACCTCATTGAGTGCTTTTTTTTATTTTTAGAAAGGGCACTCCCATTGGATCGTTACTCTTGATGCCTAAAGCCTCTGGGAATTGGAGTGCCTCTAAAGATCCTGAGGTCAAGTACTCCAACTTTGTTGGAACTATTGCGAAGCACCGCAATGGCATTCTCAAACAATGAAAACTGAAAAAAAGTTTTAAAGATTTAAAGGCAAGAGCCACACTTCTTGACTAAAATGCAGTAGTAAAACAGAAACACAGCACAGCGTTTTTTGTCTTTAGTTGAAGAAGAGAAGTTGAAACAACTTTGCACATGGTATGTTGTATTATTAGAAGAAAAAAAAACACAAATCTTGGAGCAACATTTATTGGTTATTCTGCATCTTTCAGGCTTTGTCCTGAATGCAGTGTTGTGTTCAAGACCACCTAACCCGAGA
>NW_015112648.1:654196-658717 GCF_001443285.1 Poecilia latipinna | reverse complement strand
TGGTCTTAAGACCGGTCTTAAGACCAAGACCAACTTCGAGTACCACAACACTGCCTGAATGTGTTTCCATTAAAACACAAATGTAACCTCAGTTAACCTTTGAAAAGAAAACATGAGCTACAATTGTTTTGTTAGAATATTACATTTTTACATTACATTACATTTTTAAGTAGTTTGTCAAAATTATCACCACCTGCTGGTGCAGCAATAGAATTGCATTGTTTTTTTTAATAAAAATCCTGAAGTCCATAAACAGAAATAATTTTCTTATACTAGAAAAAAAAAATGCTAAAGATTAGTGTGGCTGGGACCTGATGCAAACCTCCTGGTTTAATGCAGGCCAATTTAAGGTGGCATAAGAGCCAATAATAGATTAAAGGCTTTAAGAGTTGTTGAGGCTTAGGGCCAAAGTCATCAGTAGCAGATACAACAGAACAATGCTGAGTAACACTGGGCTGTAAAATGAATGCAATTCACGATTAATTGCTATATTTTTTGTGCATGCATGAAAAACAGTTGGACTTTTTTTGTTTCTCATCAAAAAGGCTTCTTGTGTGAAGAAGCTGTGATAAAACTGAAAAATAAGATGGTTAGAATTCCACCTTATATGTTGATGTGTGTGTGTGTGTGTGTATAAGGACATATTTTATTATCTTTAAAAAAAACTTTTTTTCATCATATTATCTTTTACTTTCAGAAACACTTCAACATTTATGGATACCTTCTTCATTGTTTCATTCTTGTGACTCGCAGTCTCTTTGCTGTCCCCTTTCCCATGCGTTCCCTCACACTCTCTCCCCAGCAATCAGTCACTTTCTTAGAGTAGCTCTGATTACAGCTGGATTCAGAGCCAATGCTGCATCTAGAGGAATCAAAGGTGTCAGGACCCTTGCAGATCTTTTCAATGTCAAAATACCCAAAGGACACTCTGTGGCCATGCCAAAATCAATCTCGGCTCTATTCATCATCAAAGCCTGTCCTATAGGCACTTGGAGATGTCTGAGGTGTGTCTGTTTGTTGTTAAAACATTAACCTTACCCCTAATGTGAACTGACGTTGACTTCAGTACACAGATTTCTACAAAGATTGGACTAATAAAAGTCAACTTCTCCCGAGCTTTGAAGACAAGAACAATATAAACCGAAAGTAAGGAAGGTGTGTGTTTAAAGAGAAGCAATATCTTTACGTTTATAAGAAAAGAGGGATTTCCACTGTAGTTTTTTTTAAACAACCATTTTAGCCTCACTGGTCCCTGGCCTGCTAAGACAAATTGTATGTTGTTGTAATGTATTTTCTAAAGGTTCTGTATTTTTTTTTCATTGTGAAAAACTTTGTAATTGCTGTCTGAGAAAGATCCTAACAAATAAAATTATACAGCATAACACTTACTCTAAAAACTACCAAGTACACATGCCACAATTATAATAAGACAAAATGGCTTCTTCAAGGCAAGACGTAATAAATGGATCATCCCACAACTTTGTAAGCAACACTTGAGTTTGAAACCGATAACTTTCTACCAAGAAGCACCTATTTATGACCACCTATTTGTGACCTCTGTCCTGGCCTCACTTCACTGGCTGCCTGTATATTTTAGGATTCATTTTAAAAGTCTTATGTTTGTTTTTAAATCACTGCATAATCTTGCCCCAGCTTACCTCTCTGAGCTTCTTCACCCCTACATACGCTATCGGTCTCTCAGGTCCGCAGATCAGCTGCTCTTGGAGGTACCGAGATCCAGAAGGATCTCCAAGAGAGAGAAGGATCTCTCTTGGGGACAGGGCTTTCTCTATCGTGGGTCCCAAGTTATGGAACGACTTGCCTTTGCACGTTAGAGAGGCCCCTTCACTGTCCACTTTTAAAGCTCGTCTTAAAACCCATCTATTTTACTTGGCTTTCAACTCCAGCGGGATCTAGTTTTAAATTGTATGTTTGTTTTTAAACTGTAAGAGTTTTTATTTATTTATTTATTTTTATTTTATTTTTTTTTTGTATTGTTATGTTGGGTTTTAATGTGCAACACTTTAAAACACAACAGTACCAGCTGTGGTTGTTTTAAAGTGCTTTATAAATAAAGTTGCTATGGTATGGTACATCTTCACAGTGCCACCATTCTGCTCTTAATCGTTCTCCAATATTCTCTTGCATACTGTGTGAGTTCTGCAAACCTCGTGGACTTTTACACACACTGTCCGTGGAGATTTCAATAGTTGAGAATAGCGATTGGATACATTTCTTGTGGAGTATTCCTTCATTTTCCACAATCTGATATTAACAATTAATTAGTTGGGCACCAAGCCCTGTCTCACTCCTGTTGGTGTGACACAAAGTGGCAGTCTGGCTGATGTGACTGGTTTCGCCATCTCAACCATATCAGCTAGGTACCGTTTCCCCCGAGTATGTGTACACGGTCACAAAAGTGTACCTTTGCTACAGGAAGCTAGCTGCTTCCTGTAGCTGCTTCCTGTAGCAGCTAGCTTTAGCATGCAGTGGTACCACTAGCTTGCATGTACGCAAGAAAAAAAAGGATTATCAGATTTTAGCTGTTGATTTTTTTATTTTTTTCTAAAGCAGTGCAACAGCTAACAACATATTAGCATCCAAGCTGCTGCACTAGACAAAAAAAATAAAAACTCATCAGAAATTGTTCAGTATGACTGAGAGGCAAGAAAAAACATCAAAAGAAAGCTGTAAGGGAAATTGCAAGGAATATTTTTCTGCGTTGCAAAAGTATGAACTGTACCCGACTGAAATGTATTATTTAATGATACACCTTTTTTAATGAGGGAATGTTTATATAAAGTGTAATGGCAGATCAGGTTAGTATAGAGATAAAGAAGTTTAGGAGATTGCAGCAGTGAGTTTGGATAGGTGTGATAAGAATGCCTTGGGGCCTGCAAAGAGTGGTAAAGAGGCAGCATTTGAATCCATCTCATGCTATCTCTCCTTCCTGCTCCTGATTTCATCACCGTCAGTCAGCTGTTAAGAGGATGCATTCCCCCAAAGGACGACAAAAGGAGGGGCTTTTTATATATATATATATAAAAAGTTATCTCTAAAGTGAAAAGTGGTATTGCCACGGAAGCAGGAGGATTCTCTAAGGCCAACATCAAAACAGTTCCTTCATCACAACCGTCCCACCCACCAGACAGTCTCTTTTTGCTCCAGTCTGCTTTTCAGTCACCGTCTCATTTCCTCAGATATCATCTGTTGTTTATCTGATATTGGCTAAGCTTTTCTTCAATGTTTTAAAACTACTCAGTGCAAAAATGTCATCTCCATTTTCCATCTTCCTCCACATCAAAGCTTGAACCTAAAGAAATGTAATATTACATTTTTAAGGTCTGAAATATAACATAATAAAGATTTTAAGATAGACTTTATCTTAGCTGGAATTAGATAAAGTCCTTTGATATTTTCTTATTTTCTTATTAACCTTATTCTTATGGCTTATGATACTTTAAATGAATTTGGTTCACAATTTCAGGACTAGTATTGAAACAAATGGTCTCTCATCAATCAAAATATGGAATAAAATACAGGAATATAAATTTTAACACTTTAAGAACCTATGGAGATGACCTGAAGAAATAGCCTTTAATTATCTATCTTTTCAACTACACTGTCAAGGATTGAGAACTTAAGTAAAAATCTAGTTCAATTTGATATTGATCTTTTGCTTTCTATGTTAAATAGCTGAGAGTACAGAGGTTAGGTACATGAGTACGTTGAACAAATTCTCTATTAAAAATGGTATCAGGGAGGGAAATACATTCCTATGTTGCCATCACAAAAGGGTGTTACTACATTATCTTGATATTTTCAAAACCTAATATCATATTTACTTTTCAGAAATTTATGTTCACTTCTCTGGTTATCTGTCAGAGCCCAGGCAAATCAAGTTGTAAAGATTTTTCTGTTGGCGTGCGATGAAATTCAATTCACAGAACAATCTCGTTTCACATGTTAGGCATGTTATGCGTCTACTAAAATTGCAAGTTAAACTTAGCGTGGTTAATGATGAAGTCCTGAGCAGTATGTAATCATGTCTCGTAGACATGTCCTGCTTACAGAAACAAAGAAAAGGGCTAAACTCCAACCCAGTTACTTAAAATTACAGGATGCTATGTAAGATTATGTACCAAGACAAAGTAATTTACTGCATCTGAAGCTGCTGATAAATCCTACAATAACAATGCCTGGAATGAGGCGGACAGCAAGGGATTAATGTATTTTTGTCTGCTAGTAATTTTGTTCTTCATAACACACACATATTATCAAAAATTGCAACCTTCTGATGGTTAATAAAAAAAGGAATTGTAGACTTGTTATAATCCACCAAATTAATAATTTGGTCTCTTTTGGTGGTTATGTTGGAAGTTCTAGTTGCTCTTTGGCTAAAGGCAAGTAAAACTCAATTTGTTTCCTTATCAATTTCTTTATATCTATAAAGAAAGTAATTAAAAACTGTGAACTTTTTACCTGAATTTTTTTCTCAGTAATTGGACCCTCACAGGAAAT
>NW_015112648.1:649820-650225 GCF_001443285.1 Poecilia latipinna | reverse complement strand
TATTTTTTTTTTCACGTGACTGCCTGTAAGGAAGCTGCACAGTGGAGCTGTGGAAAGCCACAAAAAGATTTCAGCAAGAAGGTTCTGGGTTAAAATCCCGACCTGGACTCTTTCTGAATGGATTTCTATGTTCTCTGTGCATATGAATGGGTACTCTCTGGGTACTCTGGCTTTTTAGGCTAATCAGTGTCTCTCAGTCGGCTTAAGGAATGAGTGGGTGACCTGTCAGGCTGTACCCCTCATCATGCCAAAGGACCACTGGGGACGGGCACCAGCACAACCTGGCAGGAATAACTGTTGTAGACAATGAACTAATGCTTACAATTACATTTGGGACGTAACATTAATATAGTGATAACATTATACTTCCAGTTGTGCAGCTAACACCAGCCTTCAGATATAGCT
>NW_015112648.1:546143-646205 GCF_001443285.1 Poecilia latipinna | reverse complement strand
GCTAAGATGTTTTATTTTTTTTGTTTTCCAGAGGTGGGATAATGGACATGATCTTTTTGAATACTGGTGTTAAATTTTAGCCAGTTGTTGGTTTTTTAATGTCTTAATAATTAGCATCCTTCCATGGTTCAGCTTTCCCTTCACCGCTCAGGTTTTCAACTACTTTTTTTTTATTCAAGTGTCCTTTATGTTTTCCATCTCAGCTTCCTACTACTTCCCAACATGAATAGAAGAAATTATTTCATCATTATGCGAAAGAGATTTAGCCCCCCTGCTGCACACTTAACTGATTAATGACAGCAAACGAGTCCTTTACTGTATGGAGATTTTTATCATTTGATGCATTAATCTCTCTCCACATTCCTTTCTCTTTTTTTGAATGTCTTGAAATAGTAATTACTTTTCTGGCAGTAGTTTGGGAAAGACATACAGGAGACAAAAGCGGCTGATGTTTTATTCAAGGGTGGAGAATTTGAGCATTGCGGTTTTACAAAGGAACAATTAGAAGACAGAGATTGTCAGCCACTATCAAAGACATCACCTTGTCATTTTGTCTCTAAAAGTAAAGTGGAAGATTGAATTGAATACATAATAGACTTTTAGGTATAAAGACAAGCAGCAGGTAATGACAGAGCCACCTTGAAACATGGCAGATCAAACTTCACTGCAGCTCAGTAAAAAATAATTAAGCAAAATTATGTTTTATTACATTGATTGTCTAAAACACAACATAGTTTGTGAATAAAATTCTATATTGTCTTGTTGATGAAGACAATATAGAATATAGATGAAGCACAGTTTTACAATCATTATCACACAATGACTCAATGACACAAACAAGCATTCTGAGAGAAATGCCAATATCTGAGTAAACTAAATGCTTAGTTTACCTTGTTCAGCCTTTTCTCACCCTCTCCACCTTCATGTTGTACAGGATAAGAGGAGGCCAAAGGATTTATAACTGAATATGTTAGTCTCATCTGCCTGACCGATTCACTCATCATTTATCTCTCTGACATTTCTGCAAGTTAGAATCTATGGCCCTGACCATGGCTCTGAAATATCAGGAGCCTGAATGTTCTGTGCGCTGATAAATTCATAGATCTGGCGGCCATGCTGACGTAGCAGGTTGATTTGTAATGTTGTCTTTTTTTTTTTCCTTCCAATCTTGGTGTTCTGTCTGCTTTGTCTTATAATCTGCCACAGTAATGTCCAAACTTTTTGTCTTCTGACCCACAAAAGAGTAGTGATCAAGACTTGCAATCTGCTGCTTGAAAAGACAGTGCTTAAAGACAATTTAAGTCAGTTTCCCACTTCACTAATCCTATTTGACTATAGTGTCAGTTTAATTATGTCGACTCTAATGGCTTTTTCAGGATTTCGATACACTATGAAGATAAGTCACATAAGTGCTGAAATGTCCCAATGTAATTGAATTTATTTGTGTATGGTTGATGTGTTTCTACTGGCTTTTGGCTCTGGTCCTTGTTTGGGTCAAGTTGACTTGAAATATTAGATTCAATCTAAGACAAAACTGAGTGAAGTCCTGATATTAGGGATTTATTCACTTAAGTTACATAACATTATTGTACAATATACAATAAGTACATTATAGAAAATTATTCTCAGTATTTTGTTTTCAAAGCTAAAATAAATATATGTTTTAAAGCTTTGGTGAAAAGATGTCCTTGGATTGCCAATGATGCATCACGTAACAAAAAAGAGATGGCTAAAGCAAATCTATTTGCCGTCTTTAAAAAACTGATGTATCAAAAAGTTTAATACTAATGACCTCAAAAAATGAGGCCTTGTAGTTTTAGTAAATAGCAGTATGGATAATGAGAAGGCCATGACCTGTTTGAACTTACTTTTAATGGAAAACATTTTGGATCTTTAAGATGAAGCTTAAACTAAATTTCTGCTTCGGGTGACTAAATCTTCATGTTGATGAATATGCGAGAATATTGATTTGTGTACCAATAAGGTGATGACGTTGCTGCTGAGAGAAACCTTAGTCACCCTGAGGATCCCTGGACTGCTGATGGAGGAAAGAGAGTGACACACACACACACAATCACACACACACACGCAAACACACCCACATGCAAACACACCGTGCATCTATTATCGTTCTTGTAAGCTGAGCTTAATTCCCTATAGATTCTAGATTTCATTCAGATGTTTTACTTTAAAGCTAAAATAAAACTGAATTATTGCTCCAAATACAATAGCTCTAGCATAGAGCTTTGTGTGAGTTTGTGTCTTGATTATTTTTGTAAGACACAGTGTAAGGTGAGCCACTGTATCACCTTGTTTGAATGAGCTAAGACTTGAAACTTTAAACAAAATAAAATTACTTTTTCAGTTTTCTTCATGACTAAAATCACAAAGAAAGCTAATAACGAGATTTTCAGAAATGAGGAAATTGCTGGGTAACCTCAAAGCCTTAAGGCAACTCAAGACAATCACACGCACACACTCGTTCAAAACACAAAAGATGAAATAATCATTTCAATTTCACATCTCTGTCTCTCAGAATAAGATTACATTACATCCTCTTTTTGAAGTGTGCCCGGGAGGTTGAGTCCAGTGCTCTGGGAAAGTTTTTTTTTTTATGATGTACTCCTTGGAAGTTAGGATTCAAACTCATGAAGATGCAAAATACAAGCACAGTGTTTCTGAGATGACAGTACTGAGCCATTGACATCAAAACGATGTCCCTCTCCATAGAAGAAAGACTTTGCCCTCCCATCTAAATGGAAATGTATCACACTGTCTTTTCTTCCATTGCATTGCATGTCTTTTCTTTTCGCCCTCTCTCTGTCCTCCTCTTCCAGCTGTTACATCATGATTAGATTTAATTTAGACAGTCATCTTACATGTTTATTATTTAAAAACACAACCATAACCTAATGCTACCACCACTTTGTTTTAAAGTGATCAATGTCATAAGCAGTGCAGCTTTAAGTTACAGGAACTCTAGTCAAATACTTTTGCTTAAACCTGTTTAAAAATGCATCCAATGCTTTGTTCTTACCTTCCAAGAAAAAGGCCAAAACAAAATCTAAAGGTCATGTGTTACTTTTGCTTCAATCTTTTTACTCTCCTTGAATTTGCTGGTGTGGATATTGTTCTTGGCTACATTATCTACTGTTTATGTGGATAATATACAGTCTCATCATATCTTTAACAATAACTGCTGGTTTCTTTGGCCAATCAGCCGATCATCCACCAACAGAAGTAACTTGACAAAGTTGCAGAGATGTACACTCTAAAAATTGCTGAGTTAAAACAACCCTTGTTTATCTGCTTTTATTTTTTGCTAACCCAGTTTGACACGGCTAAGTTACAGGTTTAATGCAGTGTACTGGACTAATATCTATCCTTAAATTTACAAAACTATGGGTTGAAAAGAATAACCTATACCATGTACTACTGAGAGTAATAGAAAACTTCTGCAAATCTGTTTATTTTTTCTAATACTACATTTCAAAGTTATTTCAAGAAAGAGAACCTTTATGTCTGTCAACTTGCACCAATTGAGGCAAAAAAATATCTATCTATCTATCTATATATATATATATATATATATATATATATATATATATATATATATATATATATATATATATATATATATATATATATATATACACTTTATATAGTCGCTCTTCTTTATGCCTTTTTTGGTTAACTACAAATTTATATAAATTATTACAGCTAAAAAACACTATGTTGACACCAAACATCAAGAAAACTGAAATTAAGCTTATATGTAGCATCTATTTACTTTTATTTAGTTATGTCAAGTACTTAAAACATGCAAAACTTTTTTCAATAATGTTCTTTAATGGGGTGATCTTATGTATTTTCCAGGCACATAGTGCCATTATATAGCACAACAAACAAGCTCAGCAGACTTGCGGTTCCATCAGGTGTTTGCTAATTGCTGCTGCCGCTAGTCTGGAGGAGCTGTGTGGGGAAAGTGAGGGGAATGGATGGTCTGAGAGGCAGAAGGAAGCTCAGCTGATATAATTTATCTAAATAAGACATCATTACGTTATATAACCAAAGTACTATTAAATTTATGAAACACTTGAAAAGACTATGAAACCTACTATTAGGGCCAACTGAGAAAAACAATATAAGAACCTAAAATAGGGTTGTCCACAGAAAACAACATATATAGGCTATTTAGTATAACATGAGAAAACAGTACATGAAAAAAGTAGTTCTAGCAACCAAAACATTAGCAAAACCGGTAATATTCCTATCATTCAACTTCCTGTCACCAGTTAATTTGTTTATGGTCATTACAATTTCGGAGGGCTTTTTCAAAACGCATCCTGTGTTTACCTCTGTGGAATTGCTGAACTTCATTTGGTGTCCTCAAGCCGTGACCTTTGTGGTGAACATAAACGGTTTTGCAAGCCAGGAACGTAACGTAATAAAAAAAAAGCAGACATGAGCCTTAGACTGTTTAGATTTATGTCTCTAACTATGATATTTTCTATCTCTATCTAGCATAGATAGAGGTTAAAATTTGGGATACATAAATAATGCTTTTAGAATTACCAGTTCATTTATTTAATAAACCCCACTTTCTGAAAAGACCTTTTTGATATTTCATCTGGTATCATCCTTTTTTTTTTTCTTTCTATATAGTTTCATTTTCTTCTCCAGTCATCTCTCTTCCTCAACATCTTCTTTTACCCTGCATTTAACCTGCTTGCTGTCTTTTTTTTTCACCACTCCAAGCTTCATGCTAATCATGCACCAGACAGTTCCACGGGCCCCAATTTCACTTCAAAGGCCAAACATCTCCTCCTTGTCTGTGAAAGGACCTGTCAACCCTGCCTGCATGCCTACCTACCGCAACGGGAGAGCAACACTGGATGGAAGACAGAGGCAAAGGATTTTACAAAAAAAAAAAAAAAAAGCAGTAGAGCAGGGGTAAAAAAAAAAAAATCCATGAGACGCGTAGAAGTTGTGTTACTGCTGTGGGTGGCACTTAACCAGATGAATCACATCAGCAGGGAGGTGCGTTTTTGTTAAGCGTGTGTCAAAAGTATCTGCTTTTTCACAACTAGAAGAGATCGCGTCAGCACTTTGCCAATCTCAGAGTTGGAGGAAAAAAACAGGGAAGTGAAAAAAAGAAAAGGTGCTCAGGACCATTTCCACACTAAAAAAAAAAAAAAAACCGTTACCTTGCGATTTCTATTTGAACTTTTTCCCTATTTTTTTCTTTACTGTTCTTTCCTTCCCCCTCCTCGCTTGCTTTTTCTCCCCCCGCAGGAGGAACAAGCGAGAGGCGCAGTGTCCCGTTCCTCCCCGTCTCGTTTGCCAAGCTTGAATTAAAGTTGCATTCCGTGTCGCCATTGTTAGGCTAATAAGAAAAAGTTATCTTCAAAGGGTTCGGGTGGCGAGAGAAAAGGCAGCCAGGGGGATGGTAGACGAAGTGTGTGCGCGTGGAGAGGGTTGAGGGGTTTAGCTGGGGCGTGCATTTTTTTTTTTTTTCTTGAGTCCTCCTAATGCGTGAAATTACACCTGCCACCTATGAGTGTGTGTTTGAGTGCACACAATCACACTTCTCTTGTTGTTTATGTGCACAGCGACACACAAGCACCTGAGCATTGTGCACTATTTTCCACCTACACACACTTACCTATACATTCCCTTTTCTTGTGTATGCTGTCTAAATCTATATTTCGGCTAACATGGCTCACAACAGTGTATTCTTATTAGTAGTTCCAATTCCTATTAACAGTCAGTCCTAGATAGCGAGTTAATTAACTCTCTGCCCTCCTTTTCCCCTGGCTATCAGCACACAGGTAGCCTTTCATGTTGCCACCGAGAGAGATAGAGGGAGGGACAGGAGGGAGGCGAAGAGGTGGGGAGCGGAATGGAGGTAGGACGAAAGCGTGAGATGTAGTGGGAAAATGAACCAGGGATGGTGAGGGAGGAGAGAAAAACATAATAGGTGAAGAAAGGCACAGGAAGTGAAATGAAAGGGATGGGAGAGGGGTGAAAGAGAGAGGGGAAGGGAAAGACAAGCTCAACTGAATTTGGATGAGAAACCGCTGAGAGGATTGTAAAGTGTTAGAGAAGTTTGATAGAATGTAAGAAAGGTGCTGGTTTTTTTAAATTCTTTAATTAATTTATCTTCTTTAGTGTTCAGCGTTTTTACTGTTGCTTGGAGGACAGCACAAAATGAAATAAATGGATTAGGGTACAAGCTGAGGACACCAGCATTCAGACTGAATCTAATTTCCAAATGTTAACAATATTTCTCCGTCTGAGGCTACCAACCTGTACTCTTAATCTGACATCAAGAGGAGCAGTGTAATATTTCACCGCTAAATTGCACACCAATTCAATTCTGCCCAGTTTGTTTATGTATCACAACAAATGTATCAAGGCATTTTGACAAATTCGACATGACAAGAAAAACAAACTCCCCAGCTCTGTGACATGGTGTGGCTTACTCCATGACCTCACAGGCAGCTGGACGCCAATGTTTTTTCAGGTGAAGTGAAGTATCAATTCTCATTATTTCAGTGCCTTTAACCTTTTCTAACATAAAACAAGCAGTTGTAAATCTTTGCACATTTTAAACTTGTGGTTTAATGTAGGAAATTGATGCACAACTCATTAGACTTTGCTTTACAATTGAGGAAAGCGTTTACAATAGTGCAACAAAAACAAATAAGGAACACATTTTTAAATTCTTTATTTTTGTTTTATTTTAGTTATATGTTCTTCAAAGTGTATAAGCATGTATAAAATTCATAAAGCGACAATAAGGTGCTAATGTTGATCTATAGATTTGTTTTCATAAGAGCATAATCCCTTTAGTTCTTAGGGTTAGTCGTGATGGCTTCTTTATTTTTGTTGCATTTATTTTTCTTTCTTTAATTGTGAGCGCATACCTTGCCATAGCAAACCTCTAGGCTAAGAAGCCGCTGCGAGTATTTCAATCTTTTTTTTTCTCAAGATGATAAGAAGTTTTTGCAAAAACATTCACCTCCTTGAGCTACAAAACAGAGCAGCCTATTCAAAGTGTGAGACAGTCAGAGTACATATACGCATCAGAAGCAGCTCTGATGTTCAACAAGGTAGATTAGTGAGTTTGCATTTGATCTTCCTGGAGTACTTTTTCCACTTTTCATCGCCTCTGAGTCCCTGTGTGGCCGTGTGTGTGTGAGTAACTTTGTGTTTTTCTGTGTGTGACTATGTTGATCTGCTTGTATATCCCAGTGTACCCCTCAGGCCCTTTTCCAAGATCAAGGCTTTCATGGTTTCAGCTCGATGAAGAGGTCATGACAGCCAATTAGCTCATGCTAAATTGATCCAACTGTGTGTTTGAGTGGGTGCGTGCATGCTCGTGTGTACGTTTCCAAATCAATGCTCATGTTTTATCGGCAAAGCCATTAGTTGTTTCATTGAATGATTGGGTTCATGCAAAACAGCTTGAAAATACAGAAGCTTGTAATGTACTGTATAATGAAGCAAAAGCAATCAGAATGGTGGATGTGTACCAACTTTCCTAAGAAACAAATATGAAGCATAACTAGAATGTTTAGTTGAGAAATGTCATTTATTGTGAAGGATTGGTATGCAGAAATGTTTGTGTTGTTATTTTGGGCAACTTTTGCTCAATTGTCGTCTTACAATCAGAAAGTGGTAGTTTTAGTTCCAGTTTCATTCCCTGCCTCATGCCAGTGTACCCTTGGGCAGAGCACTAAACCCCAAGCTGTCCACCAATCTGCTTATCAGAGTGTAGCTAGGTGTGTAAAAGCACTTTGAGTACAACTAAAAAAGTGCTAAATACGTTTGTTTCCTTGCTGATTCCCTAAATTACCATATGTGCTACCTTTTACACCTGTCATTAAAATCTTTATTTTGTTTTTGTTGCTGTTGTTTTCTAGAGCAAAATATTAACTCAGAAAAATGTGTTGTGGTGAAAAAACTGACTTTTGGAAAGTCTGTGAACAAATCAACTCTGCAAAATTAAAACAGTATTCAACCATTTAAGGGAGATCTGCAGTGTATTCCTAAAATATCCACACCTTTTTTTAAGTGTCATAATTTTGTGACACAAGTAAACATTTCAAAAAAGTACATCATGTTATGACATTTACTGAATTTAATTTAACATAAATCCTGCAAAATGTAAACTAAAAATAAATGACGGTTAGCAAAAGTTATTCATTTAAAAAAAAATCTAAAAAACAGTAACATTTTTGCAAGACTCCACATGCTTAAACTACTTTGTTGATTTGATTTCAGCATCTAGTCTTTGGTGCGAATCTGTAAGCATCCCCCAGCTTGACTTCTTGATATTCACCCACACTACCTTTCTAAAGTTTTCCAATTTACGAGAAAGATGGAAAAGAAGCTTTGCAGGCAGCAAGTGTAAATGTAAAGGCCAGATACACAGCATGTCAGATGCAGATTTAAAACCAAATGTGTTTGGGAAAGGTAAAGAAATGAGAGAAAACTAGAACAGAAGCTGTTTCAGGCTCTATTATTGCAAGTGGCAAAGCTGAGTCCAGAATTAGTTGAATGAAAATATTGACGGGGCAGGGTCAGCAACCTGGACAGACACCTGTGGTTATGCATTCACTTCTTCATTTGAAAGTTTGACTGCGGCTACTTCCATCAGGCATGACTTGGCCGGGAACAGCATAAAGACACTGCACTTTTAAAGGGAACCAGGCCTTTTTGCAGCTGGGCTGAGTAATCTGAAGGGCTACTAGTTTGATACTCTGAGAGGTTTCCTCCCAGAAGATCTTCTTCAGAGACTCGGAGCTCAAAGGACTTTAAATCTATGCTGCTTAACTGTTGAAAGGAGTATGTATGTTTACCTGGAATTGTATTTATTTTCAGGAGGCGTCCATTATTCACTGGAAACTGGAGATGAAGATATCAACAAGTGAGGAATCCCTAGCAGAATGGTAAGTCTTTTATGCCACTAAACTTATGTTTTTGTGATTTAATATCACAAAACTGCCATCCATACTTCTATAGCAAAGCTGCACTTGTATTCAAATGGTCCTTTGGACTGAAGCTGGAGATGCAACATGATTCAGGTTAGACTTTGTTGCTTTTTATATGTTAAAGGTGATCTATTATGCTTACTTGAACAGATAATCAGATACAGAACAAATAATGAGATTTTAGTCTAGTCAGTTCTGCCTATGTTCATCTCTTTTTAGAATGATCTGTTTTAGGGTCTCTTATCAGTTTAAATCCAAATACGCTGCTGTTGGCCATGCCTCCCAACTCAACATTTACACTCACACTTGAAAATGGCTGCAAACAGATGTGCAATTATAAAACTGTATATCTTTGAAAATCAGAAGTTGAGCCTCCTGCACCAATAACAAAAATGGAACAAGTGGTTTGAGTCAACAACAAAACTCCTGTCTTTTCCAGCAGCCATTGTACAGTGCCAGAACAACCAGTTGACTAAACATCCTAGAGTTCTGCTGGGTTGCTAGGTGAGGGGCAGTGACTCCTGATTTGTGCCCTTACAAATCAAGAGGTTTTTGAAACGAGTCTTTTTCCAAACACCAAAAAAACATTAACATATTCCCAAAAAACTGGCTGTTTTTTTTAAAGCTCTTGGGATATTTTTAGAAGTAGAAAAGACCCAAAGGGAAGTTCAAAAATGTGCAAAGTGTGAATTTTGCATAATAGGTCCCCGTTAATACACTTTTTTTTTTTTTTGTGAATTATCGCAAGCATTTCATTACAAAGGTGTATAAGAAGGAATTTACAATTCCCAGTGGCTGTCATGTCAGCAAACATATCTCCTGAATGACGCCAAGACTGCTCAGTTCTTGTGTCTGTTCTACCTTGTATGTGTGTGTGTTATTGATATTATTATTATTGATGCAGGAATGTGTTTTGAAGCAGTATATTTTGTGTCAGAAAATGAAAACTTGTCTGTCAGTCTTTGGGGAATTTAAATGATGATGCTGTTTGTCTGTGATAGAGATTTGGCATTTGCCCCACGTTCTACATGCAGGTGTTATTCCCCAATGTAAGAACATAATCAGAGATATGGAAAACATGTTGATTTGTCACTAGTTTACAAGGTGCATTCTCTTTTTCTATATAACTTTTAATCATGAGGTTTGGAGCAGTTTTTCAACTACATGTGTTCGTACTTATCCACATGCCCATACTGTATAAATCTCACTTTCTCTCTCTACAATTTCTACTTTTGTTCTCCCTCCACTTCCCCTCACTCTATACCCATCACTATTTGATCAAGTGCTGACATTCGGTTGATGATGGTTTCAGCAGAAAGTGGTAAATAAAAATAAAATGAAACAAGGGATGAATAAAATATGAGCACAATAATGAATAAATAAAGTGGCGCATGTATAAATAAGAACGAGTCGGGTATCTGATGACTAGAAAGCAACAAACGCCACCATCGCCTACGCTTACAGCTCTGATGAAAGGTAAGGTATGTGGGTAAGTCGACAGCCTTGGTATTTCCGTGTCTGTATCTTTTTCTGTAGCCCTTTCTTCACATGTTTTAGATCATTCTCAGTGTAACTTTATCAGCCCTTACTCAATTTTCTGGGAAAATACTGGGTAAACAATGTATAAGGTGTAAATGTTTACACCAACAAAGATTTGTATATCATCCCACTTTATGTAGATAGATAATAGATGAAGAAAGACAGGGTGACGTACATATTTTAAGCTCTCCAAAGGCGTAATGTTGAGCCGTAACCCGATTGTAGCTCCGGCACAAAGTCGGATATATTTTCTTCTCATTTGACTGGGACTCGCAGAGCCATTTGAATGCAACACGTCTCCCCGCGCACTACATGAGCATTCCAAAAACGGCTCATAACAGTGGAAACGGGGCAGATTGGCGGAGATTGGTCATGGTCGTTATCATTCCTGTCAGGATAGGTGTGAACGCTCTCACTTAAACCAGCCCTTGATTGGTTCAAACTGCCGAGAGGCCAACAAATCCCTAATCAGGCTGTTAACATACGGGAAGGAGAGGCGAGAAAGAGGAAGCACAAGAGAAGAAAAAAGAAACAGAGATGCAGAGAAATAGGGAGAGAGAGAAATTGGAAAGGAGAATGTTATTAAGATATTTGCAATTAGAATGATTGGGGAACTACTCCCATGGCCTATTGCATGCACAAGCATGACTGCATACATATGAATATATACTTAAGTTTCAATACTTCCAATGCAGTTCAAGGCAGTTGATGCACTTTACACACACTGAACTACTGTATTTTCACCCACATAGGTCTGTATGTGTCTGCAGCTGACGGTGCCGGTACTATTTGGATCTATTTCAGGTTTAAAGACAGGAAAATGTAAAAAGAAGCAACAAAATGAGATTCTTATTTCCAACCCTCACTCCACCTGTGGTAGATTCTTTTATTCAAAGTGCTTTCTCTTCTTTGATATTAGGCAATTCCATCCTCCCTCATGCATAAATCTCTGAAGTAAATATAAAAAAACCTTTGTGAGACGGCAAATATTTTCTTTCAAATTTTGCAATATCAGCTATCACTAGCACATTTAAACGAATCTGATATTTTGAGGACAATTGTTCTAAACTGAAGAAAAATAAAACGGCCAACAATGTGGGTTTTTCTGAGATAAATATTTCCCTAAAATGACCCTTCATGGGAACTGCAATTGGTTTGTTCTGGAGAATAGAAATGGTCAAAGCAATGTAAATAATATGTAGAAATAAAATGTCAAATGGTTGAAAATACTTTCTGAGACAATTCTAAAGTTACATTTTCATTATATTGTTTATTACTGCCTTATGGTTACCTCATAAGACAGAGTTGTTGTTTTTCTGAGTGAAGAGGAATGCCGAAAGTTTGTTTTACAGGTGAAAAAGTGGCTAATAAGCTACAATAGAAAAATAAAACTTGTAGCACTGTTTATGCAGCACTAATGTACAGGGATTCAGTTACCACTGACACCAAGAATACTAAAGGTAATGCTTGCATTTATAAGCCAGTATTTCTCTCCCTTAGGAGACAATGCAAAACATATCTAAATAAATTGGGGTCATTAACATTCAGGGTTGATGCAGCCAGTCATGGTTCTTAATACTTTGCTGTTATACTGTCATGTTGGATTTAAGTTTCCTGACCCACATGCAAGTACTCTCAACACCGGTTTAGTGAAAAGGGTTTTTAATTGTAGATGGTTCGTACAAATTAATTCCCACAGGATGGTAGGGGGTTCTGCTTGGGTTCTGTTGGAGAGGGGGAGAGGTTAGTAGGGGCCGGAGTCGAGGGATCTTGACGGGTTTGACTTATCGGGCTTACTGTCTTTCGTGTGGCCGTAGCTTGAAGGGGAGGGCTAGGATCCGGGAGATGTTTGGCTTCGGCAGGAGGGATCTTAATGTCCAGGCGTGGTTCTTGGCTTGTTCCCGGCGGCTCGCCGTTTCCTGAAAGCAGACACAAAATTACTTGAGTCCTCTCAAAAAAACATCTAAGCAGGGATTCAGGGTTGACTCTGACCAACGAAATGGGACAATCGAGCGATGAGTGACTGTTCCTCCGCTTCTTAAAGATCTGCCAGTCAATCATCTGGAATCAGCTGCCGGTGCGTCAGCCTGTCAGAGCTCTCTTCCGAGATCCTCTATAGAAAAGACCACTCACACTGACCCGAATCCTAACATATACAGCTAATGTCAGATGTTTACATAATGTGCAAAATCAGAACACAGCATTAAATCAAATTTAACTTTTTCTGTTTTAAGTTGGCTAAAGTTACCAAAATGATTTAAATTGGTCTTTGACCCTAATGAAATTGTCAGAGATGTTTTAATATCTTCAAAGTCAGAAGTTTTCTACCTTGGTTTAAAAACCTTTTAAGCTGTAAAAATTCAATAAAATGCATTTGATATCCTTCAATTTTGTATGGTATACATTCAGGGCATTGCAATTCCCTCTCCAAAATATTGAGTTTGTTGTTTTTATGCCACTTGGTAAGAAATATGGCATTATGCTTATGATAATTGTCTTAGTTAGAAGTCTTATGGTTTAACTGGCTGGAGGCTTAAGATGATGCTCCTGCATGGTGTTGTTTTATGATGGTGCCATCTATTTTATGAAGTGCACCAGTCCCTCCTCCAGGAAAACCAACCCACAAATTGACACTCCTATCCCCTCACTCTTCACATGGATGGAGTTAACTTTAAGCTTTCCTCTTTCCTTACCCTAATGCAACAATGACAATTCAGTTGGGGTGACTGTGGGTCAATGGGAACATATTGCAATCCATAAGTTGAGAGTCCAACTCTCACTGAACACAAGCAGAAACTTACTTTTAGGAATGCAGACCAGTCTCTGACACGCTTATACAGGAACCTAACAGGCCAGGATTCGATCGATTTGTCTTCTCCAGGTCCACAAAACAAATGTGTGTGGGCTGGTTGAGTGAACTCCCATTTACACTCCAGCCTGGTCTTCCAATTCATAGAATCTGGATTTGCAGACTGATGTCCATGCAATATTGCAGAGTCTCTAACCACAGCCTGGAGAGTCAGACTGTCCCCAGGCTCTGCTTCCTCAGTGGAAGACCTGCTGGCGGGAATGAGGAGGTCTTTGAAGTAATTCTGGCCACAATCCCATACCGCCTGGTTGCTCAAATTAATCTGTGAGGATTTGGATTTTGTGTGTCTTTTCAGTTAATTGAGTCTCTGTGTTGTCCCGTCTACCCCTTGATTTTCCCCAGCTATCTCTTGTTTTCCTTGATTACCTTCTCTGTGTATTTAAACCCAGTTGTGTCTCTTGTTCCCTGTCGGATCCTGGTCGTGTCTTGTCTCATGTCATTGTACCTAGCTGTGTTACCAGTTGCTACCAATGTCTGAGCTCCTTGCCTCTACTCGCCTGTGCTGCTTGGATTTTTTGTACAAATTATTTTTTTTGCATCATTTACTCCTCATCCACTGCGTCTACCTCACCACCTACAGCTACCGTTTCATGACATAATCGTAGTTCATTGTATTTGACCCAGATAACCACAAATCAGCATTAATTGAAATAAACCAAAACCATCATGACCATGTGGAATTGAACTTGCATTTTTATGTAAACCTTATACAATTCTGACAACCTAGTAAGACTTATGCAATGGACAGCTAACCTATTTCTCCAAATATAAAGAGCAAATGAAAAACACTTCTACTATTCAAATATCTTCTCACATGGATGTCAATACTGTCTTTCTCCATGTGTTCCCTCATGTTTCTGCTTTTGCTTTATATGCCTGTCTCTGATAACAGGCTTTCATCATGGACACTCAAAGTCCATGATGATTTTGAGCCTTTGTGAGTGCTTCCTTTGTTGGTAAATACTAATGCATAAAAGGTGCGAGACTGTGATATGCTCAAGTACGTGCATGCCAATATTAATCAGTTTTCTATGTAAAACTGTGAAACTTTAGTAATATAAAATGTGCTCATGAATCTACAATACATGCATTATAGACTACAGATTTGTTCATGTTTAGGATAGGTATTACAATACATTTTTGGGAGACTGTAAACAGGGAGCTATCATTTGCATCCAGCAGACCTGGAAACCACAGTTTCTGGAACAAACACCAAAAGAAAGCATTTCTAAACTGGAATCAAATCATAAGACTAATCAAATCGCTAAGTATATCCTTCTTCAAATCTATTCACTCATCTTAGACTTCACCAAACACAAAAACAGGAGAAAACTATACAAACTAAATAAAGGTCTGAGTTTCAGCAAAAAAAATAAATAAATCTGAAAATAGCTCAAAGTTGTTGGCTCAGAGTCAGAGAACGGAGTCTGAATAAATAGGAGAATTTGGGTTTCTGTGTCTGAGCTGATATGTGGTGACAGAAAATGCTTTAAACTAAGACTGTATTTGTGTGTGAGGGTGACAAAAACATGTGTCACTATGTGTGAGAAACAACATCCATCCATCACACTTACCAGCGAGCTCTCTGCATGTCAGGGTCATTTTCTTGAGCAAAAACTCGGGAACACACACAAACACACAATGAATTCCATCTTTTCCTATGTGTAAAAATAACGAGGAAGCAGAGTTACTATCTGAATATTTGAGTCTGGATGCAAGTGCTAGAAGGAGTTTTCAGTTTAGTGGTTGGAGATGAGAAAGCTGATCTGATCTACAATTGCCGAATCAAACAGATATATTCAGGAGTCAAAGCAGCTTTCTACACCTCCCACTGACCAATGAGTGTGCAAATTTGGGAGAAAATTTGTCGCATGATCGATGTTGGTGTTGGGAGGAGAAAGCACTCTGCTTTATTCCTAGTAGGGTCACCAGGGGTGCTGGTGCCTATCTCCAGTGGTCAACGGAGAGCCTGGATGGGTCACCGGTCCATCGCAGTCTTGAACTGTGTGTTAGCAAAATATATGTTGCTTTTTAGAAAGTATATTTAGATTCTGCAGTGTCCCAGTTGAGAAGGATGTGAGATTGATGTGTTATATCTTACTTTCCTGTAATACAATGATGAATTTCAAGTATTTGGAAAGATTCATTAGTTCCATTCTTTAGTTAATAAGGGTCCGTTTATTAATTTTTAAGTAAATGAAGTTCTTTTTTTTCCAGTGTGAACAGTTATTAATCTAAGGTCATTGTGAGAACAGCTGAGCCTGCTCTATTCCACTCAGTTCTTGAAACAACCTTGAAACTTTCCGCAAAGTTGCCTAGAAATGTTTGACATTTCTGCTAAGGTTATAAAATCATATAAAACTGCTGAATGGAAATTTATCTGCTGTCACTAACTTTGAATTTCTTCTTTCTCCTGCCACTTTATCTATCAGAGACAAATGTCTCAAAGGTCACATTTGTTGTAAGGAATGGGGTTCCTAGACGTATGCAGGTCACTGTAAAGAGGATTCAGACATTTTTTCCTGACTTTCTGCAAATGCCTGAACTCTGTTCTGCTTTATTCCTCCTCTTCCATCTTGTCTTCCCAACCCAATATCTTGAGTTATCAGACAGTGGAGGGAAAAAAAAAAACTGCAAATCTTGAGAAACAGAGACTGTGACAACTCTTGACATAGATAATATATCACTCTTCAGTTATGTGTCACAGTCAATCAAAGCTGTAATTGATAGAATCAATTTAACTAAACTAATCAAGCTCTTTGGATCTGGCAATGATTCTCGTAATTAATCACAGCTGCTTCAAACTAAGATATGAAAAGTGATCCGACTAGAAATAAAGAGTCAGAATCTAAATAAGCACTTCATTTAATCAGATACCAGATAGTTGAATCTGTTTTTTGCAATTGTTGTTTTGTTGCATAAATATTTAGTATACTGCTTTGTGCTCAGTTTTTGAAACTGACCTTTAATGTGACATCTCCTGGAAAGTTAAATTGAAACAAACAATTATGGACAGTGTGACATATGTTGAAGCATAAAAACAGGTGGTGTAATACCCTTGTTGCATAAGTGTGCATAAACTTAATTGAAAATTGAAATAAAAATAACTTAAACCATCACACTTATGCAGCTGAGTTGATGCAGCTTTGATTTATTTATTTTTTTCATTCTAAATGGTTTGCTTTCTGATTAATTTTACAAAGTAAATGTCAAATTATGTAAAAAATTTCAGAAATGATTAATCATGAAAAACATTTTTGTATTTTAAAACCATGGAATTTTAACAGGTGTCTGGTTTTGCAGTAACATTACTCTAACAGAAAGCTTTTCTCTGTTTTTTCTGAGTTGGCAACTGCAGAAAAGCAATCAAGAAAAACTCCTTTCAATTGCTGTATTTCCATGTATACGTTTGTGACAATAAGTGGGCAGTCCTGGAATACTCATGCTGTGTTGCTCAGTCTTGCTTTGTCACAATGAAGGTGTTTCATTTTCACTGGTTTGCATGCCAGGCATGCTACATGAAGCTTAGGAGAGAAACCTCACTCAGTCATGTGTCTTGTTTTCCTTATTCAGATTTGTTGTAACATTCAACAAATGTTGAATGTTACAACATTTGTTGAACTAACAAATGTTATTTGCACAAATTTTTAAATTTAGAAAAATGCTTAAGTAGAAAAAAAACATTGGTGAAGGGAAAGAAACCGTTTTAAAAAAAATGTATCTACAGAAGAAATTTTGAAAGGCGCTGTAAGACGGTCACGTTCTAACCTTGGTATCCAAATTAAGTGACAGTCTGTAACAGGCATTTCCTTAAAAATAGTTTGACATGACATTGCTCCTGCAGTTTTTATGCATAATCATAAAAAACTGCAGCAGCAATGGGATAGACTGTTTGAGCTTAGCTAAAATGTTCAGTTCACCTAATTTTGTTACAAAATCTGTATTCCATTAAACCTATAAATTATACATCATAGCAAATTAGGAGCATCTTATTTTAAAACTAATAGTTAAAAAAACTAAAATATGTCATAAGAATTTAAATTTTGATTCGGTAAAAATGCTGTAGCTGGATCCACATTTACAAGCAAACTTTACCACTAACTTCAGTTCTCAAAAACAAAATCATTAGCTATGATGTCTAATGCAATTAGCTTAAACATTTCTTGGAGAGAAATATCATTTATGTTTTTGAGAGTGCTGAAAACACAAAAGGGAAAAGGGTAATTTTGTTTTAACATCTGCAAAAAAAAAGAAGGAAATTAATCTAAGCAAGTTTTCTTAAAGTAGAACAAGCATACTTCATATTCCAAAGTGTGCTGTCCTGTCCAACACATACTGCTGAGTTTCCATCGATTGTTGTCTCTGCAGCCAGTTACTATCTTGTTAATTGAAAATGACATAAATAACATTGAATCCTAGCTCTCATGATTTAGGTTAAGCTGTGCTTTCCTTTAGAAAGATAAATCTGAATTTCACAGAATCACTTTTTAAGTTTGTGTCTGTTGTATGGCTGAATGTTGGACTCCAGTTGTGACACAAAGAAAGAATGCTTTTGTGTCTTTGCTGAAAATCCTGGCACTCTCATAGTCATGTATGTTCAGTAATGTGCATGCTGCATGCAACTCCACTGCCAAATTCATTAAATTTGCATTACTCAGCCCAATTAGGAAATTAGCCCTCCCTCCTGTTGAGTAATGAAAAGATGAGTTAACATCAAAATATCTGAGACAGAAACAAATCACAGTAGAAGATGAAAAATGGGAAAAACAGTTTGCTGAAGCCTAAACAAGCAATCTTTAACATGATTCTTTTCAACTTAACAATGGTGGATAATGAATAATGTTTAGAAGTGTCAGGGTTTGTATTAGATGCAGTTTTCCACTTCAATATAATACATGCTTTTGTTTTTTCTCATACCTTCATATCTTTCTACATTTGCTTCTTGATGTGATGCCAAATAGAATGTATTAATAAAAATTTAGTGGTTATTTCAACACATCCTTCAGATGAGGTCCGGCTAAAAGTTCAGTCAGTCTAGTCCCAAACAGTAAAAGAGTAAAAATAACTAATTTAAATCCTACATTCTGGGCGAAATGAGACAAGAATCATAAACCAGATTGTATAGAAGGGGACACTGTTGAAAGGTGGAAGAATTAATGTTGGCTGAGATCCACTTGATCAGATGCAAGTAATGACCCATTGTGTGCAAAAATAACGACAATGTAAGCAGCTGTTTTACAGTGACAAAGTTTCTAGGACGAATAACTCAAACATTTTGAATTAATGACTTTGTTTAAATTTTAAATGGCTTTAAACTGGGGGAAAAATTGTCTGAAAATTCATAAACCTGCTTTTTTTATTAGAACCTCCCACTGTTTATTGTGAGATTCAACTAATGTACTGACTAATCATAAGCATTTCACATAAACTGGCTTAATAATATGATTTAAGTCAGAATCATATTTGTTTATAGTAAGATTGCAAAGATATGCAAGATACAGATCTTAAAATATACACAAGCCCCATGAAAGGCATGAAAACAACTAATATTCAATGAGTAAAAGCTGGGATAGAAGGAATGCCAAAGTTCTGCAAAACAGCAAAAAGCAAACATAAAAATTTGTTTTAAACTAAGACATGACAGTGAAAACCAAAGTGAACAAACGATAATCATAAAAAACAGACCAGAAACTATCTCTGAATCAAAATGGAAAATATGGGTGGATTAGGCAAAAGGGAAAAGATGAGAGAGGGAGAGAGAGAGGGAGAGAGAGAAACAGGAGGTTCCAGATGGAAGGTTTGCATTGCTGGGGCGAGTTGCCGAGGAAGTCATTAAGCAGCCATTTCATCTGCGTCTGCTTGGCTAGCGAGAATTCTAATTGCATCTGAGGAGAGGAGAGGAGAAATGCCAAAGTACATTTAGATCAAAGATAGAAGACACCAGAGAGCCTGTAGACACCAGACCTCCCTTCATCGCATCCTCTCACACTCTGGCTCACGATCCAACTCCTTATCCCACTCTTTCCTCCACTTTTCCCACTTTCTCTCTCTCTCTCTCTCTCTCTCTCTCATCTTTCTCCTCTTTTTCTCATTTCCCTTTCGCATTCTTCATGGTTTCCCCCCCTGCTTTATTTGCCATACTTCCCTGGTTCCCCTATTCGCCACCATCCTTATCTCCCCCACCTCTTGATTTCATCCATTTCTTCCACAGTAGCAGAGAGTGTGTGGGTAGTGCGTATCCTTTGGCTCATATCCCCCCTAATGGCTTTAAATACTGTCACACATCACAGTCATTAGGAACACAAGTGATTCTTTATTTCATACACTCCGGAGAGCTAAGAAGCCATAACACCCACTCTCCTCCTCTTACTCCCCTTATCCATCTTTTTTGTCTTTCACCTCCTCCTTTATTTCTCTCTTTCTCCCATTTTCCTTCATTTCTGTCTTTCCCAACCCAATTTTCCTTTCGGCGGCCACTGGTATACGTTTTTTGGTGCTGATCAAGAGCAAAAAGGCTCTTGTTGTGTTTAATGCTTGTGTGTCATTTTTGTTGCTTTTGTTATGAATATTTGTGTATGAAGTTGTAGGGAGTGCATTGGTCTGAGTTGTGTTTTGTTGTCAGCTATTTTATGCGTCCTTTCTTAACCTTTTGACAACTTGAAAAGTTTCTGAGCCGGAAACGGAAATTATAGGCTTCATGATGTTGAATTAACAAAGTTTTAATGCAGTGACAGTGTTTTTATTCAGTGTTTTTTGCATGGGTGTGTATTAAAGCTTTCAATAAATGCTTTGTGGAGAACTTGCCTTCCACTTTCACCTTACAAATAGATGTGGCATCTTGCTTTTACCCACTGAAAAGAAGGGAATGGTTGATGGAAGCATTTAAAGGGCAGCGGGGTTTTAGCGGAGGTTATTGTGTCCGAAACACTTCTAGCTTCTGAGCAGGAACCATTAGAGTCATTTGTGCGTTACATTGGCCAAGTCAGAGTGCAGCTGTATTTTAGCAGAAAAGCAACAAGTGGAGCTTCTGCAGCCGCATCCAGCTCAGCACAAACACAGCTACAGAGGTAAAGTGCCACTTTGTAATGGCATACTGCTAGAGCTACAGTTAATCTACTCTGACACCAACACAATCAGCAAATCGTTCCAGGTTCATTCATGGGATGAATGAAACAGGAAACTTGGCTGTCATGGCTGCACTCCTCATGATTTGCATGCAAAAATAGCTCGACTTCAGATCAGATTTTATCTGCTTTCTGTCACTGTGTCTGAGAAATTAGGATCACCTTACTGCAAGAGCTAGTAAAATTAGGTAAATATAACATTAGGGTGAACAAAGGGTCAAGAACTTTTTTTAGTCATAAATAGAGAAGTGCTGAGTTTTCAGCTAACAATATTATGTCTGTTATTATGCATGGGGGAACAGTGGAGAAGGCTGAGTGAAACAACAAGTCAACATTCAGGCACCAAAAGCATCAATAACACCTGGAACTAAACCTGAACTCAGCAGCGCTCGAGTTCAAACCTTGACGATAAACTTTCTCCTTTTTTCCTTCAGTTTAGCTGTTTTATGTTGACTTAACGCACATATTTAATGAGTTTAAGAAGAAACATACGAATGAATAACACACTCAGAAAAATCTGAGCAGTTTGCAACCGACACCTGAAAACAACAACGCTGTGGAAGGTTTTCTACTATATTTTATCTAATTAAAAGTGAGTGAGAGAAATGCTGCATTTAAAAATTCATTTTATCTTTTCTGTCTTGGCTGTAAACTGGCTGAGCACGATGTTGAGGTGAAGCGACTGCAGCATGATCAGCCTGTGTGACTCTGCAGAGCTGCAAGAAGAACTCATTTATTAGCAAATGTTGACTTTATCACAGTGTTACAGTCTCTAATTGATCATGTAGCTTCTTTTGATAGTTCTGCTTGTGATACCTGGATTGTAATGTTTTCAAATGTTTTTAGATTTATTTTTAGGCTTCATGCTGTTGATTTTCAGGGGTTTTTTAAGATTATGCATAGTAAATAAATGGTTAATTTCACCATTAAGATAACTGGTATAATATTTTGTTTGATTTGTGCTTTGGCAGTTGTTGAGAGTTATTTTTCACCCATTTCAGACTTCTTTTAATTTGTATCCACATCATTTATACATTGCAGGGAAACTTCGCATTATTTTAACGTGAACAACAAAGTAACCTCATGAATAATAGAGAACTGACATAGACATGACCTTTTCTTTATCAAGACTTTTAGTTATTTAACTAAATCCCAAACTCTGCCTTGTAACTAATAAAAACATAGAAAATAGGCACAATAGATAAAAAAATAAGTATACTAAACCCAAGTATAAGCATGACGGTTTGGAACAATGCCCACACAGGAATATTTAACTTGAGAAAATTACCAGAATGATGATTTATATCACTGTTTTAATTGTTTTTTAGCTGTCAGTTTCTATCATGGTTGCTTTTATCTTCCACCCCTTCTGAGTTGCTCTCCTCAAATTAACATTTTACAGGCAATAGATATGTATCAATTTTTGAAATAAAAGATGAGAAAGGTGATATCTCTAATAGCTCCAAAGACTGAGAAATAAAAGGATTTTTTGAACAGAAGTTTTTAAACCAAAGATCGTAAATCACCTGCTTTTTGCCTAAATCCATAAGGTTCAAGGTGACTAAAAGGTATGTTGAAAATTAATACATTTTATTTATAAGTTAACACCAAACATACTAAAATTGTCCATTAGATTTTTTTTTCCATGCTGAGACAAATAACAGACGTGATTTTGAAGTCTGCAGCTTGCTGACTCTGACTGAATTATTGTGGATAATCACGATCTAATGTGTTATAGAACAAAGAGTGTTGTGTGAAAATATGGAAATTAGACAAAGATATGTGTGCTCTCCTGTTCATTGTGTGAAAAGTGCCGAAGCCTGAAATTTGCTAACAAATATCAGAGAGGTGTTATTTTCTTATGTAAAATCAGTTTAACACATTATGCAGAGGTGAGACAGAGATCAAGCTCCTGGCGCAGCAGAATTAAAACAACTTGTTAACAAACTCATCATGTTCATTGTGATTACAGCAGGATGAAAGCAGCAAGTCTGCAGAATGACTCAAACAAAGCAGAGAGAAGAAAAACCTAGAGAGGTAGAGAGAGAACAGGTGGCTGGAAAGGGAAAATGATGAGTGGAAACCGTGCAACATACTGTACATGATATGTATAAGAAGGGAAAAATGGGAAGACAAGAGTGGAGGAGGCAAACACATGTAATAACAAAACTCTTCCATCTGTGAAATAGTGAAACATATGCTGGTTTAACATTTCTCTCCCTCTCTTTTCTTTTGGTTACCCTGTTCCAATAATTTGGAAGACAAAAAGCTGCTGAGCAAAGTGGTGTGATGTCTTTTAATTATACATGACTGACATGTTAATTGACTTATAGTTTAATGTTTTAGGGATTAATATTTTGTTTTTGTAATATCAAAATAAGTTGTAGCAATGGGGAAACAAGTTCAGAACTATGCTTGGGTACGAATGAGATTCTGATAGTAAAAATGTACAAATATCACGATATTTACACACCTTACTTCAAAGACTTGGAACTTGAATAGTTAAGTAACAAATTTCAGATGGGCTTTTTCAAGTCAACAAGTACACTCCAAGAAATAATCCTGTAAATTTACAGTCAAATACTGGCAGCTGTAGATGCCAGAAGTTTACTGTAAATGCACAGTAGCTGTACCGTAATTAATCCTGACAGTAGATTACCGTCAATGCAAGTACGGTATGGATACTGTGAAAGAACGGTAAACTTCTGGTGTCTATAGCTGCCAGTATTTTACCGTTCTTTCGAAAGAACGGTAAAATACTACATAAATAGTACATAAAGAGCATGTTTTAATAGCTTTGGGGAACTTACCTTGTTATGATAAGCTCCAGACAAGACGCCATACTGCTGTCTCCAGGACAAACACGTGACGTCACAGATACGTTGCGATTGTGGGAGCAACTCTTTATTAAACACTATTTCTTTAGGGAAACTGACAGACCTATCTTTGAATTTGACTAAACAAGGGTTTAATTAACATTGTATTTTTAACATACAACACCAACACTCGTAATCTAACACTTTTGATTATGCTCTGTAGATTTTGATTAAGTCCCTAAAAGATTTATTATGGAGAGTATTTTTTTCTTTCCGTTTCATATTGTCTTTAAATGCCGGTTCTCTAAGATGCAAATACAAGTAAAATGTCTTGCCTAGGAAAAAAATTGTATTGTACTGTATTTTGTGGTAGTTTACTGCCAGTCATCAGTCTTGATTGTGACAACAGAAGAAGACATCAAATTGACAATATCCTACCGTATTTTGGAATGACAGTATGTTACTGCTGGAATTCCACCGTAAATTTACAACCATTTCTAAGAGTGTAGAAGAATGACGTTAAAATCTATGGAAATAAATATTTGACACAATTACTAGGAACGCACAATATTTCAGCATCAACACTGGTATCAGTTTCTAAGGTATCAGTATCGGTTCAATGAGTAAAACCGGGCTAATATTAACAGCCTCTTGTTGCCGTACCGTTTCAGGATGAGTAGAGTTGCATTTGGTTGTATTTGTTCGGACATGTAGACAGTGATAGTGATGCACTACAGGATTATGGAGCGTTAACACAGAAACTCATATGCCAGCTATGTGCACGGTGCACTCCGCCAAACATTAGTTGCAGCTGGGATGGTATGAAGGTAATTTATTTTCCAGTTTGTCCAAAAAACTACACTTTGCTTTGTAAACATTGCCAGCAAGGCTGGAGCGCACTTTCGTCTTCACTCACTTTGCCGCTGTTTGCTCCAAACCAATGCAACTTCCAGAGAATTTAAATATGCCTATTGGTCCCCTGAAAGCTATAAACACCCCGACATTTTCATCAATTAATGAAATCCCCTCAGATGACCTGAACGGAAAGGAAAACTTTACGTTTAGGGTAAAAAAGACTATTTTTTGCCTGTTAAGCTAGCTGTGACATTACAAGAACACTTTCAGCTGAAAATATCAAATTCCCATTCTGTTCATTCATAAATTTCACCCTCTCACTTATGCACCCACCACACTGTGCACCAGGTTTGACAGATTTCTCGATAAATTACTGGTCAGATCATTTTTTATTAATAACAAATTTTCACCTCTAACTACTCTGACAAGTAAACATATAATGTTTTTTTAATCTTCTGCCAAACAGTGGGACTCCAGCATTACTGGTGAAATGCTTCCATTCATTTGGTTTTGGGAATCCAACTTCTATTTTTCAAGAGTCTTTTATTATCTTTGAATGACAGCTCTGCTATCACTGTGACATGCACACTATTTATTTTAATACTAATCCCTACATGCCATCACAGAAAAGAGGTGTGATTGTTATAGTAATCCATCAGGATCCCTAATGGGCAGAAGTGAAAGAGAACGCAGGATTAGAGGGCTGCAATGGCTAATATACTCTGTAATGAGGGAGTTAACAGCCTAAGTGATGGCAGGATTATCCAGGTCTTAGTAGAAAACTTGACAAAGGCTACACATGACTGACAGATTGTGCAGAACTTGTGGAGAGTGAGGTGTGAGAATCCAACAGGGAAAAGAAAAAAGGAAAGAAGTAAGAGAAGGGCAATGGAGGGAGAAATTGGAGAAAGAATGAAAATTTTTCCATCATTTAGCAAGGACATTTGAGATTTCAACAATTTGACTCGGGCATCGCTCAACAGTAACTGTAAGGGATAAAAACACTCAGGTTACATGTGTCTGTCGGACTTTACAGTTTATTAAAAACTTTTCTAACATCTGTACAAACAAAATAGAATGTAGATGAGTGTATTTTTTTCACTGTTTTATAGTGTTTTGCATCATACAACTATAAATTAGATGGCAATATTTTCTCACATGCTTTAAAGCTGCAGTATTTAACTTTACAAAAATATGTCTTTTTATATTTGTTGAAGCTGTGGCCATGTTGTGACAGTATAACATGAGACAGATAATCTGTGAAAAGACTGAGCTCCTCCCAATATTGTCACTGCAGAAATGAACCGCTCCCAGCCAGAAACAACCAATCAGAGCCAGGAGGAAGGTCAGCGGCAGTCGACTTTTCTGCAGCTGAAACGTCGATTTGCAGTCATGTGGTTGCAAACAGTTTGTATTCAGACACACTATTCATACGACGCCCATACAGAATGGTCAAATATTTGACCGTACCGTCAGAATGTTGCATCTAAAATAAGTTTCATGTGTTTGGAGGTAAAGACTGGCACCTAGTGTTGACATCTGCTGCTAGCTGAACAGGTATTTTGCACACCTGGGTTGTAATGAATTGTTTTTGAGATACTCTTGTCTTTCTACCTTCTTAAGCCTAGTCTTTTTTTATATCAACAAGGCTTTTATAGCTACTGTTTCCTAATGGGAATATATTTTTTAAAGCTAATAACCACACAGAATGTAAGAAACATTGGTGTCATTTTAGACTTGTACCTAAATTTTAACAAGTGGTTACTATGGTTACTATTTACAATGCATCAATATCTCTAAAATATTATTACTTATGTTTTTCTAAGGCTTTTTTCTTCATGGATATCAGATTTAAGAAAACAAGACCTCATTTTACCTCCTCACAAAGATACCTGCTGCACCTCCTTCATTTCAGACTATTTCCTATAATCACTGGGTTGTTGTCGTATCACAGATTGAACCAAATAGTACGATTAAAGGCTTGATCCATTTCCCTCCCTGTGGACCTTTGCTTTATGCACTTGCAGAGATAATACGATTATATAGATTGAATGCTTTGGTAAATTATCTCTCAAACAAACAACCAAGTAATCCCTCCCCTAGTTCTCCCTCTTATCCCTGTGAGGCTATCCATCAGACCAAGACGTAATTTACAGTCACGCAATGTTCAATTATCAGTAGAACAATGTCTCAGTACCTTTTTATTTATGTATTTTTTTGCAAGTTCATTCAAGCAAAAGGCAGAGGAACAGAGGAGTTACAGGAGAGAATTTATTGGTCTTTGTGGTGCATTGTGTTACTACCAGAGGAAATCACAAATAACATGTAATGAATTGTAGAGAAGCACAGTGGCTGTCTTGGTGACACAGCACTGTTTGTTTTGGGGGTAATTTAAACTCATATCTATAGGCGTGACATCTGTTTTGTTATAAGACTGATGTTTATTTTAGTAGCATACATATTTTAAATTATTGTCACTGCAGTACTGTTGGCTTCACTTCACTTAACCCTCGGGTTGTTTAGCATCATGCCAATTCTTTGTGCCAAATCACAGTCCAGATTAAAAAAAAGTGATGCTGAACAATCAGCAAAAGTAAATTGTTATAAGAAATAAAGCTGATCAAAACTTTTTTTTTGTCCTATTTGGTGTGTTTAATTTGACCCATCCACAGCCAAAACACATTTTTGTTGTTGCTTTTACTCACTTCTTAATGATGATTTGTGTGAATTTCTTTTGGAAATGCACATTTCTGTACTTTTGCTTGAACTAGTCCTAATGCATTTGTCCAAAAATGGAGTTCTCTCAGAGTGACAGAGAAACGTATTGACTAGAGAAGACCCCTCATGAATACTACAGGAGCTTACAAATGAGCCCGTCATCTAAATCAGGTGTGTTCAAGCATAGAAACATCAAAACATGCAGAACACACTGACCTAGAATTGTCCATCCTTGTTCCAGACCTGCAGTTTCTGTCCTAACAGATGAAAGACGTGTTTGAGTTGCAGAAAATTCAGGTTTGTCATCAAAATAAGTAGTTTTACAGGATATTTACTGCAGTCCTGTGAAGAAAAGGTGGACACTGGACCACATTTTGTGTTTTTATAGCAGATGTAAACAATATATATTTTTTACAACTGTGAAAAATTTAGTAATATAAAAAAAATGAGGAAAATACATCAATACAGTAGGTATATCCAAAAAGGTTTTTTGTTGTTTGGACTGTGCACCCACACAGATCAGGTGTTTTGATCAACCTGAAACTCTTTTTTGAAAATGTTTCCCAGAGTGGAAACACTGCAAACACTGGTTTGCTGGAGCGTCGACATCATGATGAATGATGAGTATTTTCACTACAAAATGTGTCTTTTGTTGTCTTTTCTCAATGCAATGTAATTTTTCATAACTATATCACAAAACTAGATGACAGCAAAGGTTTCCTTTGTTTTATTTCTTTAATCAAACAAAAGTAGAGAAAAGTATCTCTGGATGCAAATCAATTTGGTTTTTATGTTAATGGCACTAAGCACAAATTGGGTTCCATGATATGGCCTATACCTTCCACGTACAAAATTACATGCCTCTAGCATGAAACAGTCTTAAAATATAATTTAATCTGTTTTATTTTTTTGGGGGGGGGAAAACTGCTGCTTACAGAGTATGACTGCTGGAACCATAAATTCTCCCTTTTAGAATGTGTTTGCAAAGACAGGAATACTTCTTTGATCATAAAAGATAGTCAGATATCAGAAGAATGCTAAAGAAGGAAAACAGTCCAATTGTAACACAATTAAAAAAAGAAAAGGCATTGCAACACCCAGAAAAAGAGTAAATAAAAGGAAGAGATTTGGCAAATTACAAATTCTTGGGCAAAGTAAGAAATTTGCAAAAAAAAAAAAAGGTAGATTTCTTAAAAATTAAATCTAGGACATCTCTGTTTCTAGGTCCAGTAAGTCAAAGGAGCTGCTAAATTGATTTTTGGTTTATACTGGCCTATTCATGGCCATAAAGCATAATTTAATTTTCTCTATTTTCATATTTAGCCTGTATCTGCCATGTCCAGGAAGAATACCACAAAACAAGACTAAATAATTTGACAAATAAAAAAATCCACTCAAGGCCCACTGAGAGGGCTTGAACTTCTGTTTTAATACTAGGATCCTGCCAGCACAAGCACCTGCTGTTTCCTATAATCAGTACTCATCTAAGGAGCGTTCCCTTGAACAGGCCCTTATACTCTGTGGACCAATTAGATGCCTCCACTTCATGGTTTTCCCCCAACTCCTCTGAAGTCCATACTAATGACAGATGGCCAAATGCAGAGAACAAGAAAACGCTCCAAAAAAAGGAACAAAAACATCGGTTTACAGCAAGTGGACTGAGATGCAAAAAAAAACAAAAAAAAAAAACATATCAGGTAATCTGAAAATGGAGGGTTGTAAATCAAACCGTGTTTTTGTTCATTTAGAAGACAAATCATATCAACTAAGACTACAAAGCATTGTGTGCCTCATGTAATGATCTTATAGCACCATTTATTGATCTGAAATCAGTTTTGAATAAAAGTTCATTCTGATGCTGAGTAAAAACTACAGTCATCAACTATTTTCCATAAAATCTCAAACTGAAACTCAACGAACCACACACATTTTAACAAATATACTGAGAAAATGTCAAAACCAGGATGAAGAATAAAAGAGAACATAAAAGACAGTATTTGATTAAAAATGTATTTCTGATTTATTCTGATTTATATTAATGCTGAACAGAGCTTAAAAAGAAAAGGTTTTACTGAAAGAAAATGAACACATTTCCTGTATTTCCTTATTAAAACATTATATTGCAAAATAATCAATAGAAAAAAATTGCATTTTTAGAAACTGAAAAATGTATTTCTTTAGAATTTCCAATGTGTTTCAAGATTGTCATATAACCATAATTTCTGTGCTGAGAGGGTTTTGTTTAGCTAGAATGGCACAGTGGTCAATTCCAGTACAAGAGTGACCACGGTTAGTCATGATTCTGTTCATAAAATACCCTTTCTCAGACACTTTCCATGTTAAAAATGCAAGAAAAGTACTTGAAATGTCCAGTTTATTTGATGCAGTGACATTTAACAACAAGAATTATCAACAATAGCTATCTAAATGTTAATTAGATGGCTAATTAGATAGCTAATTTAATTCTGACAAATGATAAAGTCAGAAATAAGTTGGTATATTATTAGTACCTTCCATAACACCTGAAGAAAACAAGCAAAAGCTCATTGCCAAAACCATTATTTGTTTCCAGGTATGTAACGATTGCATTATTAGTAAAAGTGTAGCGACACATCCAGCTCATAAGAAGGAGACGATACACAATATTGGGCGTTTATGGGGATGTATTTCATTTGTTTTCTTAAAAAGAAAATTAACATTTTTGTTGTTAACTCTCTTACTGCAGTGAAAATTGAATTAAAGTGCTTTTAGAAATATGTATATCTATATGCAAACATTTGAAAACATTACCCCCATATGATTTTTGTAAGATGCTATAAGGGCAGTAAAGAAGTATATTATAGACTTTGTAGTATTTCTGATTAAAAGCAGCAATGAAGTCATGCATTTTTTATCAGTACTATGTTGTTGTAACTGCACCATCAGGGATGGTATAGAAATGTCAATGTCTAAATATCCACTGTTATTGTGGTACAATAAAATACATGTAGCAACATTAGCATTTTAGCAGGATGTATTAAAAACCAGCATAAACAGACAAGGCTATCCCTCCTGAGGAGCATCAGGACGATATTAACGTTGCTGTGCTTCTTCCCAAGCAGGCTACAGGGCTATAAATCATGCCAAACAGCTTTTAATGGATAAAGGAAAATGGCACATTATCACTGGGCTAGTGTTGAGTTAAGCAGTCCCTTAGGAAACATAGACTTGTCTGTAGGAACTACAGATGTCTCTTCAGCAGTATGCCTGCACATCATACAGTGGGCTACATCAGCTGCCTTGCCAAAGCTGTTGCAGCAACTTCCTATTTGCTTAGGCAACACAAAACTTTGTACATTATCACATTATTTTATACCCAACTCTAAAAAGAGTACAAAATGCAGCCAATATCCTGAGAAATTATTTAAAAGTTTTACAAAATGCATCCTGAAATACTGTTCAAGGTCAATTTTAGGCTACATTGACGTCTGTCAAGAGCTTCCTGTTCCTGATTAGTTGACTTGTCAACAATAAGTTTCTTTATTGAGATGGATTAAAATATGTGTTCAACAAAATAATTTAGTCATGTTTCACCAATTTGAATGTTTTGAAAAGCATTTTGTTCCGCTTAATAACAGCAAAATTGCCCTTTATTCTATTGTTAGATGTCATCTTATTCACCTATAAACTGATGCTCCCAGCAGTGGAATTGTATTTGCTTGGCAGCTACTATTGACTGAGTCTTGTTTAAACTTACATAAACGTAAGACTGAGCGATATTGCTGAAAAACACATCACAATATAAGCATTTCATATCAGTCAATATCCATAATTATTGATTCGTTCTATGTTTAAAAACACCTGAAATGCTACCAAATGTCTCCTATTTTATCCACAGTTTTCATACCATTGTTGTTTATTATTAAGGCACGGCACGGTTATTTTGAGGCACGGTGGCAGAACCTTAAACTGCTGCTGCGCTAGATACTCAATTGGTTGTTGCTAGGTAACCACAAGTTACTCGACAAGTTGTTGCTAGGCAACCAAAGAGCAAGTGGGTTAGTTGATGTTAGCAGCCTTGCTGGCCAGGATGCTTAAGTTTTTCCTCTGCCTACATTTCCCAGAATGCTGTGTGCTTCTGTATTGGAGTTCAGTGAATAATCTATATAATGAATATCAAATTTTCTATCATGCATATTATCTACTGATATTGATCACGTGTCTATTATGATATGCTTTGTTATTGATTTATTATCCAACCCTACATGAACATTGTACAAATAACAGTATTAAAGTTTTGCAGCATGAGTCAGAAACTTAATCTAGTTAAATAAAGGGAAAAGCGCATCTGCCATGACAGGTGGAAAGCTACTTATGACACTCCAGTGATCCAGGTGTGTTTTACTCATAGCCATCCAGAGCAGGCATGTAGCTTTAGCGTGCTCGTATCGATTTTTAAGTTAATTTGAAGACTATACTGATCTTAAAGCACTGTTTGTTAACTAGGATTAACTAGAATGTATCTCCTTGAAATTACATTATACGTAAAGTGTCTTTACATACAAAGACATTTATATGTGTGTGACATTTGTTGTCAGTTTGGCACTATATAAAAAAAGCTTAACTGAATTAAATTTAATAAATATTTAGCTTGCTAGCGGACAACAGAGACAACTCTACATGTCGTCCTGTAGAGCACTGCAGGTTTAAAAAACAAAACACTGATGTGGTTCTGAATGGTGTATTAACAATTGGGATCAACACTTTTTTGATGTCATTAATTATATCAACTAGTTTCATAAATATTTGACAATATGCCTCATTGGGTAATTTGTAATTCCACATAAGCCTAGGATGCTAACTAATGCATAAAGATCCTTTGTTATCCTTTGTTCTGCTGTAGTTGGACTGCAAAAAACTGGAGGCTTGTTCAGCATGTAGGTTTACCCCATCTTAGTACAGAACAACCTACAGATAAGGGGCCATACTCTAAAACCTCCTGATTATCTAATGCAGTGAGAAGACACTAGATGAAATTGATCATTTACGTCCTGGCATTTGTCATTCACATGTGTAAAATTATGTTGAATAGATGACATCCATGTTAGATGAATAGCCTTACCTTATTGTGCATGTTATGTGTTCAATATGATTTTGCATAATCGATGTAATTAAACATATGGTTTAATTGCATCCAAAGTATATCCAGTGGAAATCTGAGCATTTGTTCAAAGTTTTAGCAAGAAAATCTGACGTAGCAGGAAAAAGAAAAGTGTTCCCATTCTTTTGTTATTGACCTCTTCTGAACAGCCTTTGTGAAAATGAGTAAGTTTTTAGCCGAAGCTTTCGGTTTCTAGTGTGTAATGACGGCATAGCTCTTCTCTAATGGAGCCTCATCCTTGACATACTGTATAGTGCCTGATTTACAAATCAATTTATTGATCAGCTACTTGATTGATGGCTATTCGACCCTTTGGCTTTCTGTATCGAGCCTTTTTGAAATCTGTCCAATCCTCTTTCATGGCCTGTACATTTCCCTTTTTTATTCTGCTCTAGTGCAGCTTCCTTGATTCTCCCTTGTTTAAAACACTTATGTGAGGCTTCCTTTTTTTTTTTCTTGTTTTTGTCTTGTCTTGTTGTCCACTTCCTGCAGCTACATACAAAATATATTTTAATCATGCTTGTGTATTCCTTACCTTTTTTAACTGAGAGGATGTACAGTTACTAAATAGGCTCTAAATGGAAAACCTTGGAGATTTTAAAAGGTTACACAGAGGAGGGATAGTCCAAGGGACACTTGTAAATCTGATCTTTGATGGGTTATCTGAAACATGCAGCGCCTCCCACAACCACCTTCAACCATCCATCGTCGCAGCCTTGACATGAATAGGGGTGTAAATTGAAAGTGGCTTTGTGAAACGGGAATGGAGTCAGATAGTACTTTAACAGATATGGCTGTAAAAAATAATAAAAATACCTGAACGGATGAGAGAACTATAGGACTGACACCCAGGGTGTTTGGAGGAGAGAGGGGAAAGAAACGGCAACGATTACAGTTTTGCAGTGTAAAAAGAAATGAAAGGAGTAAAGTCACAGCAGGGAACAGAAGGAGATGGTGGTCAGAGATGAGAAGCAGGGGAAGAAATGAAATCTAGTTAGGTTAAAAAGACTGAGGGAAAGAGAGGTTGGTAGGAAACCTGAGCATTTACGTCTATTCACCATAAATCGTAAATTGATTGCTGAGACTCTGTCAACATGCAAGCTCTCTGACTGACAGCTTAATGATTGGCACTTAGAGGGGAGGAGCGGAGATGAGTGGGGTGCAGAGATGGATGGATTGATGGAAAGAAGGAGGACTTAATGAGCGGGGGAGCAGGGTGGAGATTCTTAAGGATGGAGATGCTTCAGGATGAGTGATTAAATGGAAACGTCAGGGTACATATGGATCTGGGGATAAATGAATAGCCTGAATGAGTGAGCGCTGGAAAAGTCACAAGTTGTAAGAAGTTTTTGAACCATGTAGTAAAAATGTATGTCTCCTTTTATATTACATTTAGTTCTGTTTATATACTGGACATAGCAGTAGCAATAGCTTTATATTATCTACTGTAACTTAATTTTTAAACAGAGATCTCCTCTTTGACATTTCTGTAAAGGCCTCAGATCTGTTAGAGAACATTATTCAAAAATCAGCCTCATGTAACTTTAATGAGTGTTTTTCTTTTGGCTTCTATTTAGCTCTCTTTGTGTTATGTAATCTTTTGGCGAGATATTTCATTGCCACAGTGATTAAAGCATCTATTGTGCTGTAGCAAAAAAAAAAGGTGTACAGAAGGAAAACCAGCTGACAGAGGTTGAGCGATTATATCAATGTTTCCAAAAAAATGGCAGATAATCAGATTGCTGTTAAAAACAACCTCTTTTTGAAATGTGAGAAACACTCAACATAAAAGAAGGCGTATTACGTAAAATTGGCTTTTTGAGCTTTATATCATGTTATGTTATTCCCTCATCAAAAACATACCTTGAGTGTTGCTTTGATTATTTGATGTTTGCTTAGGGAATCCTTGACTCTACCGTAGCAGCCATCCAAGGTACCTAAAGGATTCCTCATATTCACCCAAAGCTCCTCTCTGGAGCTGCAGTTTGCAGCCAAGCTTTCGCCCCACACACCACCCCTACCCTGCGCCTCTCCTACTCAGCTCCTCTAGACTAGCAGCAGCAAACACCTGGTGGAATTTCACATCTACCAAGCTCATTATAGGAAGCATCTCTCAGTTCAACGCAACTAAGAACGGTTGTAAACCGTAAATGTACAAGCGATGTTGTTGTAACATACTGAAGGCAGAGTGTCAGCAAGAGCATGAGCTTCTTAAAGAGACAGACACCAGTTTCAAAATGTCAAATTGCAAAGTCAGATTTCTTTTAACTGATGTTTGATATATACAGCGTTTTTATAACTGAAGGTAGCATAGTTACTTGATTGTGCTATAAAATGGCAATATGTGACTGAAAAATACATGATGCCTTTTATCAAGTGTAAGTTTGAATTAAAATATTTATTTGCACAGAAGAAGATAAAAACTAACTCTGCTAGGTATATGTTTGGGTTAATGACAAAGGACCAAGCAGATGTGCTGGCATCTGTAAACAAAACAGCAGAATACTGACCTTTGACCCTTTTTAGCATTAAGTATTCAAGTCTGATTTGAGCTGCAGGGAAGTTCATCCTTACACGTTTGAGCTGGAACTGGACTCTGATGTGTCATGATGGATACTCCCATGCTTGTGAAGGCTGAAGTAAATGATGATAATAATGATTGTCTTCAGAAATTTTCCTGATTGAGTTTTTCCATCTGATTGTCTTAGAGCATATTCGCCAATCATAAACTGAGTAAATGCTATATTCTGCTTGTGTAATCTTAAATAGTTATGTGATTTACTAGAGCAGTGGCACTGAATGCAGTATGAGTTCATACTGCTGTAGCTTATCCATGCAACTTTTCTGTCTGATTACCAAGTGATGGGATTGTTTATCTTACTAGGAATGGTGGCGATTGTATAAGCTATACTGCAGCTGCCTACATGGTGGCGCTAACTGGTAAGATTGGGCTCAGTAAAGCTTTACATTGATACATTTTTCAGAAAAAGTCTGGTTAGTAGTGACCTATAATACTCCACTGAACAAACATGTTCATCACATTTTTTGCACAAAATAATTTTTATGTGATGAGGTTTTAGTCTGGCCAGTTCTGCCTAATTTAAACTCCTTTCACATTGAGCTGTTTCAGGGCCTCTTGTCTCTTTAAATTCAAATAAACTGCTGCTGGCGATGCCCACTAACTCAGTGTTTACACATGCAGCTGAAAATGACTGCCAACAAATGCGCAATTATACAACCATGCATCTTTGAAAAGCAGAAGTAGAGCCTCCTGCACAGCCAACAAGAGTGCAGCAAGTGGTTTGTGGATTGTAAGTCAACAACAAAACACGTGTCTTCTCCATCAGCCTCCGTGCAGCACATACAGCAGTAAAACCAGCTGATCAAACATGCTGGAGTTCGACTTGGTGATCCCACATTGTGATTTAACAATCAGGAAGTTTTTGAAACTGCCCATTTTCCAGACACCAAAAATGGCAGTGTGGTTATTTTTAAGTGCTTGGGCTGTTTTTAGAAGCAGTTCAGACCCATATGAAAGTATAAGAACGTGTAAATGTTAATTTTGCATAATAGATCCCCTTTATAAAGATTGCCATGGGACATAACAGTAGATATGGTACATTTTTGTTTTAAGTAAACAGGCTGGATTTCAGTAATAGTTTTAAAAACATCATCAAACAAAAACAATACATTCAAAAGCCCTCGTATAAAAAGGGGGAAACACTACTTTTGTCAAGTTTCATTACAAACAGCACATAAAATAGATGTAAAGTTTAATTACTAACAAGCAGCTTCATAAAGCCATTACAAAACACTTTCCCTTTTATTCCTCATTCTTTTTAATATTTGCCTCCTAAATGTACATGAATCCTGACGAGAACAAAGCACTTTGTCTCCAATCATACACACTGACACATTATGCTTACGCAATAAGTTCACTCCTCCCTCAGCATGGACAGATGAATTAGTGTGGCAGCGCAGACCTAAGTATCTCGCTCATTTTCCTTTTTCAAAATTGCACCAAAAGGGGACATACCCACACATGGAGGTCCGGATGAAAGGATGAAACTTTCTATCCCTCAGAGACCACCAGGGAAAACTCAACTAAATCAATTCATATAATGAATGGCCAAACAGACTGCTGCCCTGTGTGTGTGTGTGTGTGTGCGTGTGTGTTTATGGCCTTAGAGCAGCACACTTTCATAAATATTGAAGAGTTATCTTAATGCTTTCATTATGGTCCTGACTCACAATGGCCAAGCTTTGTCCTTTTGACTCTTTGTTAGAGGAAACTGGCCCTCTCTCAATCTCATCTGCTTATATTATGCTTGGTAGCCAGCTATACCTACTGCGCAGAATTAATGATACCAAGGGAGAGGACAGTGGATGTGTGTGTGAGTGTGTGTGAGTGTGTGTGTGTGTTTAGGTAAGATAGTAGGAAATGGGGAAAGGAAGGAGGAAGAGAGAGAGCAGGAGAGAGAGAGAGATGGGGACGGGTGTTGTGGTTGACTGGATGAGACATGCACACCAAAAACTATCTATGAATATATGTAAATATGATGGATGTGTTTGGGTCTAATTTTTCCAGCTGCCTCAGCTAACCCCATGTGAGGCACATCCTGATGAGAACTGTGAAAAACTCACTGTGATATTCGTCTTCCATCATAAGATCGGTCCCCGCTGCTCAGTTATTGCAGCTACTTTAAAAATGAAGCAATGAAATTTCCAGTTTTTCGCTGCACGCTGGCTGAACTTCTGCTTCAAGCCCCAGAAGGAATAAGTAGGGAGAAGAAACAAATCAGCTTTACGTCTCTGTGGAGCGTCAGGAAGTTCCGTGATATGATTTGATAACTACTTGAATTAAACTAATAGCCCACAACAATTTTTGATTTAAAGTATCATTTTACATGCTCTGTGGCTCTGTTCATCCTGCAACTCTAAAAAAATTGTCCTGGATGGTGTGATAATAAAGTAAAATTTCACGACTCATTTTTTTTTTTGTGTAGGGACTGTAGAACTGGAGTGATGTTCTCTAGTTTCCTGGTCTTAGTCAGAATGCGAGCAGCAGCGTTCTGGATCAGCTGCAGCTGTCTGAATTTTTTTAGGCAGACCTGTGAAGACACTTTTGCAGTAATACATGCAACTAAAGATAAATGCAGCAGAAAAGGGAGACATGAGTTTAATTCTGCACAACATAAAATTTTCTGCTCTGTTATTTGAGGTTATAGTCCACCATGTGGCTGTGCAGGGTTTCATTCTCAGTCTTGGATCATTTGCTACTTGTCCTCCTCTTCTCTTTCCTCTCTGTTTTCTGTCTATTAACTGTTCAATAAAGGCCACTAGACCCTAAAAAATCCTGGCAGACAGATGCTCGGACTTAACACTGAATATAAATTTAAATGTTGCTATTCAAATCAGAATCAACTGTATTGTCCAAGTTTGTGTGAGCACAAACAATACATTTTGTTTACTTTTCACATGCTCATAAGGTACAATTGTAAATGAGCATAATAACTTTACAAGAGAAATAAAAACTAAAAAGAATAGTATTTACAGTATATATATGCATATGCACACCTAATATTTAACTTTTTAAAATGGATGGGTTGAAATGACGTGAAATGCATGTTTTATTTCACAGCAGAGTAGCTGCTGTGAAAGAAGACAGAAGAGAAACTGTTTCTCACAGCTGGTTCGTTCAAATACTATGTAGCAGCGAGCTGAAGGTAGAGTGAAAGTCTAAACAGATTGTGTGCAGGATGTGTCGACTTTGCAGAGATACTGGTGACCCATTTCTGATCCTAGACCTGTACAAGTTCTGGATGGAGGGAAGGTCAGCCCTGATGATTCTCTCTGCAGACCTAATTGTTCATTGCAGTCTGTTGCTGACCTGTTTTGTGGATGAGCCAAGCCACACAGTGATGAATTTACACAAGACAGATTGAATAATGGCAGTACTAAAGATGACTAGTAGCTGTTTTGCCAAGTTGTACGTCATGAGTTTCTTCTATGCCTTCTTCACAACAGGATCTGTGTGAAGACAATTTAAGTTTCTGAAAAAGTTTATTTTTAAGAACTGGAAGTGATCCACCGCGTTGTTGAGGATAATGAGGGGAGTGAGATTTCCCTGAAAGTCCAAAAACAGTCCTGAGCAGCAAGTGTAGCACATTTCAACAACAAGGCAATTCAAGATACTTTACATGATGAAAACATAAAATAACAAGAAACAATACACTTACTCACATTTTGACCTCCTTCTTAAACTTTTCTCACATTTTGGACAATCCGAATTATTGGAGAATGTTTGGTGCAAGGACATTTTTTCTGAGTAGTAGTATAAAAAGATTTGCTGACTTTTTTTTTTTTTTTACAAGATCACTTACACCACTGGTGTAAGCTTTACTTGAAACAGGTGATTTCTCCTTGGTAACCAGAGGAATAATACTAATGAAATTCTCTGTTTTTCACACTTAAAGATCTTAATTTTCTATGGAGATATGGCCTTATTATGGACATAATTGTATATTTGTATAAACGGTATATTTCATGAAATTCTGAGAAGACTTCTCTAGCAGTTTCTTTGACATCCTCTGATATGTCGTGTTCTTTCATGCATCATAAATAATCATGTGTCTCTATACTGGACTATTTGGTGGCAGTCCGGCAATGGTGAAACTTCACTTCTAGGCATATTTTTCCAGTGTCATCTGGAATGTTTTTTGAACTCATGAAACTTGTCCTACTTAATATGTTGGACATATCTGGATCAAATTTATAAGCTGATAACCGGTTTGCCTGTAAGCCTTTAAGGTCACTCCTTGTCACTTCTCCTCCAGGCAACCATTAACATTAATTATTTTTTTTTGCAAATTTTTGCTGGAAAAGAAGTGAAGGTAAAATTGCCATGTGTATCTCGTCCAATAAAAAAAAAAAAAAATGTAGTTCTGCAGTTTAAAAAGCTCGGGTATCACGGTTGCACTTTGTTTCTTGTTTCACACAGGCACATTGCAATCAAATGGGAAAACAAATGGAACATTGCTATCCACTTGGTGAGCTCCAGTTCCAGTTGTCTAATATTTTCCCAATAAACTGACCCAAGCAGGAGAGTGTGTGACAGAAGGAGAGAGACAGAAAAATAGCTACATGATGAGAAAAAAGTCCAGGTTGGTTTCTGTTTTTTGCAGCCCTGTAGATCTAGCAATCAGCTTGCATCGATTTCCCAGAATCCCTTGTGGTTTGGCTCAACCCAAATTAATGGCAGATTACAAAGGGTTTGCCTCTGTTTTTGCTTTTGTTTGTTGCTCTCATGTTGGAAATTTTTCATTTCTAACCTCCACATCTCTTGGTGACTTTTACACTTTTGACAGTAACAACACTTAGGAAACTAACGATCTGCGGCTAATAAGTACAACTTCCTCTGTCTGCTTATTTACATTTAGAAGGCATGTATCATCATATAAAAAAAATTACATTTTGCTTTTGTTCAGTTTTGCAGATCACAAAGAATGAAAGAAAATTGTAAGCACAAGGCAGCAGAGAAGACAGAAGTTGCCAAAGAGTGTGTGATTTTATATTTTCATTGTGGAGCTTTGGCTTTATTACATAGCAATAGTAAAGTCTCTGATGGTAGTTTGAGTATCTAAAGTAAACATTTATATCTGATTTATCTAGTGGTTAGGTGGGAGTCAGGAGAGATATGAACTGAGAGCTTTCTGGGTTTGACTGTACTTGAAAATGACTGCTGAGGTTAGAGTCTAACCGCGAGGTTAGAGTCCTTGTCAAACGGCGTTTTGACTAAAGTCCAAAGGGTTGGAGTCCCACGGCGTCTCAACTAAAGTTCTACAGCTTTTTATTTCTCTTTCTCACTGTTTACGTTTTAATGATGTTTTTTAAATCTTTCTCACATGCTGTTTTTATTTTAATTATGTAAAGCACTTTGAAATGCCTTGCTGCTGAAATGTACTATACAAATAAAATTTGATTGATTGATTGATTGATTGCTGTGATAAAAGTAATTTTGTAAACACTAAAGTCCTGACAGCATTCAGAGAGGTTTAATATTTTCCACTTCCGTTCTGACCAGCATTTGTACCATTTGACGTGCCACTTAAACCAACATGTTTTGCTTTGTGACGCCACTTCAAGCTTCCTTTCTATGGTGAACATTTTGTGGTTTTTATTCTTGTATTTATTGACATCAACCTGGCAATGAGACAGAACAGTAGTCACTTGGTTATAATCTTGTGTATTTACACGTCAAGGTTCATTAAACGTGTTGTCCCGTTTAAAAAATTAAATAAAATCTTGAATTTACTTGAACTCATTTTTGTCAAGTCATTGATCTGTTCTGTGTCTACCATACATGGTTGGGCCTTCCTGTTTCGGAGGGTGTGACTTTTTTTGTTTCAGACATTCATGACAAATAACTGAATATTTTTAGGTTGTTTTGGTTCTAAGTATGATGGCTGTTGACAGTCATGGACGTCTGTTTATATTACAGATGCTGCCCTGTTAAAATGTTTTGTGGCAGAGTAACAAGGTGTTTTTCAGGGAGCGCCCTCCCCCCATAAAAAAAAAAAAAAAGTTCCTTGCCGGATTGGGTTATGAATCCACATGACAGCACAGAGACAGAGCAAGGCCAGTGAACACACACCCACACTCGTATTGACACAAACACGCTCTTCCCCCCCCGCTTGTGTTTTATACACACGCCATGTAGAAACCAGCAGTATTTTCTGCTGACAGTGCAATCTCTAACAAGTACAACAATAACAACAATACTGCTGGCTTTTCTGCAGCACTGGTGGAGAAGTGGGTTCGGTGCACCCCTGTGTGTTTGTGTGTCTTCTACAAGCTGGAAGAAAAATGGGCAAACAGAGACAATGGCAGGGAGTACAATTTACATTGTGCTGCCCTGCAAGGGTCCCTGGAGGGTTGCAGTGGCAGCAACTGAGACATCCTGAGTGTGTGTAGGTGTGTGTTTAGATAAAGGGTTGGAGAGCAGCAGCAACAGTATGTGTGTTTTTGGTGTGTATGAGGGCCATGCACTAAACAAAAAGATGTGTGTGTTTATGGGACAGGCGAAGTGAGTGTGACATCAGGGCAAACAGCTTCTGCCCATCATTAGAGACTTACTGTCGGTGAGCGAGTCTCAGAACATTATTGGGTAGACGGCTTGTGTCACATTGGAGAAACTGTTACAATAGCTGCTTTTTTAGTGAACTCTTGACCTTACATGTGCAGCCACTGCAGATTTTTCCCACAGGGCTTCTAACCGGCATGCTACAGATGCCACCATGTGGAGAAGTCCTCTGTTTTTTTCTGCTGCTTCATGTTGGTTATGTCACTAAGTGGATACACATACTAAACCTTCAGCAATATTTTGACAATTATGAAGTGTGTGCCGAGGTCCGAATGAAGCCTAAACTATATGCTGTGTCTGTACCATGCAGAAAATCAATTCAATAGATGACTTGTACTTGCAAAAGTTTTCATTTTGCTTGAACTTTTTTTTTTAATTGTGTCTTGTTAAAACAGCAAGTTTCATGTATTATGTTGGTATTTTTGTGGACAGGCCAGAAATTATTAATGTTTCACAATAAAGTTGAAAACATCTGGAGGCAGTACTTAGCTGATAGCCAATAGTTAGCTTTTCACTGAGCACTTCAGAAAGCATAACCCGCTGGCTTTCTTACCAGCAACTGGAAAAATGCTAAGTTGGGTTTGATATTATTCACAGATCCATGTTTCAACTTCAGAGGTAACAAGGTAGTCACTAGCATTTGTTCTTATGCTAGTTTCTATGCTGGATGTGCTGTTTTTGTACAGTTTATCAGCTGTCAATAGTCAGTATTCTGAATACCATTGATGGCAACACAAGTATCATCACTGGTACTTTTACCACATCAAGAGAACCATAAATCTAAACCTTTTTATTGTAGAGCTGGTTTTATAATTCCTGCAAGATGAACCTTCATCTTGCAGGAATGCAGTATGGTCAGAAAAACCATACTATGTCCATTTCTGGAATAGCATGTTGAGGGTAATTTACAGTAGTATTTTTCTACTGGACTCAACATTCTGCTTGAGCTGATTATGAGATTAGCAAAGCAATTAGTTACACTGGATTAGGGTAAGCAGAGGTTGATCAATGATGCATACTACATGTTTCTTATTTTTGTTTGTTAAAAATCATACGCTACAACTTTTTCACATGTTTCTGTTGGAGTTTGTATATTTTCCTTTTGCATGCATGTGTTCTCTTTGGCTGCTCTGTTTTCCTCCAGCAGTTCAGGATCATACTGGAGAAGGAGAGAAATTGGGAGAAGCTGGTTGCAAATCAGCACACCTTCAGATACTTGTTGTTTTATTGTTGTTCTTCGATAAGAAGAAAATGTTTTAGACACTTCCTCTTAAGTCCAAAAAGACTGAGCTTAGTATGCATGCATGCCAAAGTCGTGTGTCTCTCTGATTCTTTCCTGGTACTGGAGTTTTTTGCTACTGGTGATAATTGGACATAAGTCTCAGCTCTCCCTGTTTCAAACTGTTGGAAAGGTTCCCCTTTTTCATGTTAATAATGCTTTGTGTGGACTCGGTCTTTAAATCTTGTCCACTTTGCATTCCTGAAATGGAAACTGGATGTAAAATGCCCTCCGAAATGTTTGGAATTACAAGTCAGAGCCATTGTGAATTGAAAAGATGGATTCATTTGTCAAAAGAACTGTCATGGTGTCCCCTAAAAGTCCTTCAGTCGCTCAGTACTTCTGTGTGTATCTGTCTAAAGGCAGGGTTGTGAATGTGTTTTACATGTGCAAGACACCTAACAACTGACCAAATATACTTTAATAATCCAACCTTTAAAATGAGTAATTTAGTGGGGGCAAAAATACAATCTTTGTATGTTTTTATTAAATCACTAGTATGATGGCAGTTTAGTGGCATCGTTATCAGTATAAAATGCATAAGAGCTCCTGTTTTCTTTTTGGGGGATTCAAAAGCAGAGGAGAAGCAGCCAGTATTTTAAAATATGCTATTAATTGCTGGGAAAGAAAAAAAAAACTAAAAGAGGGAGATGACTGGAGGAGGAACCAAAAACAACAGTAAACAGCAGAAGAATCCAGCAAAGAATGATAGAAAATGATGTAAATACTGAGGAGGAGCGATGACCGACACAATATGATTCATGAAAGTTGTGAGGAGAGCAAAATGGACAAAGTAAGAAACAAAATGAAAACGGATCTACAGGAACTAACGCACCAAAAACAGAAAAGAGCACAAACCAGAAATCAAACACAACAAAACAAAAGAATAAATTTAAGATTCCAACCAAAAGATGACAAAAAAAAAAGGAAGTAGAATGACCAAAGGGCACGGTGGAAGATATATTCCAAAATAACGAGAACTAACATCTATACTTGAAACACATTATCTAAACCAGCATGTAAAATATCACAAGTACAATGTTTGGCTTTTCATGTATCTTCTTTTTACTTGTACTTTGCTGTTTTAAAAAGTTGATTCTAGACAAACGGGGCAGGATGAGGATGTCATGTTAATGTGGTTTATGGCGAGGTGATGAAAAAACATTAAAATCTCACTGGCATTGCGTCTCCATAACAACCATTAGATATCATTTATATCCCAATTGATTGTTTGGAAACCATAATAGTAAAAAAGTATTTTATTTCCAGCGTTCATGAATCTACATGTGTGGCGTTTACTCTGTTGGGACAATATGTGAAAGCACTGGTTGGTTAAAAACATTCCAGGAACACAATAACACTGACGTTACGATTGGCAACATTATGAAAAACAAGTCGGCCTGTTTTGGCTTCAGATGAATAGTTGGACTCACAAAGAAAACATATTACGAGCAGAACTACTAACTCATGATTATAGAAACTTTTCAGTGTAAAATTGTTTCATTTGAATAACATGCCTCTAGTTATATGGCAAAAAACTTGTTTAATGAGGACATAAAGAACACATGTATAGTGTAATGATTAAAAATAAGTGACAAATTTGAAAAACTTGCCTCTGCATGTCTTTTAAAATCAAGATCAATATTATGCAAACTTTTTTTTTGAAAAAACGTGCCTTGTAAAATTTCCGAGTGGCTGGTAAGAAGAACATTTTAATGTCCACCTCTGTGTGTGATGTCAGGGCAGCGGGTCAATAGTCATTAAGGACTGATGGATGAGCTGTCTGTGGCGCTGGAACAAAGCAGGATGTCTTCTGCAGCTCTAGAACCTTCTACCGGGTCAGGCTAAGGTTGAAGAGCTGCACATCGCAGGCCTGCAGGACTCTGGGGCCGGCGCCATCTGGACCGGCAGCCCTGTTCCGGTTCAGTTCTTCATATCCACCTGACTTCTAGAAACAGACAGAGTGTGAGATGAAGGCCACACCTTCATCTCTTGATGCGGTTAAGTACAGTGATAGAGCAGTAACCAGATCCATGACTGGGGTGGAAGATAAAACGTTTGAGATGTGACAGAAGCCAGCGGGTCGAGAGAGGATGGGAGGCCTGTTTGGCTGACGGCACAGGAGCAGGAGGAGGCTGAGGTGGTTCCTGAACTGCACCTATTGAAGAATCTGTTCAGTTCATTGGCTTTATCCAGACTTTTATCGATCTGATCCTCCTCCTGCTTGAAGCGTATGATCCTCTTAATCCCTGACCACACATCTGTTATTTTGTTCTGCTGGACCTTTCTCAGTACTCATATTGATGCTTAGAAGTGTTTTTATTTTGTCGATATGAGTTGGTACAACTGCCATAAAATGTTATTTTAAGGCTTTATCCACATATTTACCTTAATCAATTAGTTTCGAAGCTTACCTATATATTTATACAACTCTGGAAAAATTTTAATTATGAGTTTCTCTGATTTTACTTTTTATAAGTATATGCTTGAGTAAAATGAACATTATTCTTATTCTATGAAGTACTGACAACATGTCTCCTAAATTCCAAGTAAAAATATAATAATTATTTGAAAAAAATGAGAAATGATCAAATTAATGAAAATAATGCTTTTAGACCTCAAATAATGCAAAGAAAACAAGTTTATATTCATTTAGGAATACTAATGTTTTAACTCAGGAAGAGTTCAGAAATCAATATTTGGTGGAATCACCAGGAGGTTTTTTCCAGAGGCATATATAAACAGGTAAATATTGATGACTGGCATAGATTAAATTAGGTAAAAAACACATAAGAAGCTGTTTCAGTTATCTCAAAATAAAAATAAAAAAAACATCTGTATACGCTAAATATTTTAGAGGTTCATCATAAAATCCTGTTGCCTGTTATTCAGCTGATCTTATTGACTACAGATTTCATAACTAGAATAGCCTCTTATAACCTAAATCACTCTCACAAACACTAACTACAAGATCAAATGACGTTGTCCATAAAATTTTTAAAATTACCTCTTAAAGCTTTAAGTTACTTATCAATAATCATCTGCTTTTTACAGGTTAGTAAAAAACGACCAGATCTTCACATTTGCTTTGATGTTCCTAAACCTACGTCACAATTTGCTAGCGGATCCTGAACACCGTATTAGTTTTTATGCTTTTACTTGCTTTGAGCAGTAATTCGAGGGACTGTTTAGTGCCTGTTCTCTGCGTGAACTTTACCTGCATGTAGATCGGCCGAATAAATTAAAAAGGAGACATCAAAAGCAGGAAAGCAAGAGAGGGGCACAGAGAAGATCGCGGAATAAAGAAAGCAGATGGAAATGCAGGCTGAGAGTCTGATCTGGGAACAAACTAGGAGATGAGACGCCAAGTTGGAGAGTGATTGGCATATCTGAGCGGCGTCACACACAAAACAAAAAAAAAAAAATAGTCAGGTAACTGGTAAGTGCAGACAAACTTACTAAAACAGATTTAGAGTAAAACATATTTTAGACTGCAGTTTAAGTGTTGAAATAATGATTTTAATTGTCATTAAGTTAAGTGGCTCTCACAAATGTACAAACCTGAATGAAATGTTGTATGTGTTCTGAGAAAAATTAGACTATAATGAATAATTTAAACATTTTCCACAGCTACATTGTACATCTACTATGTACAAGTTAGCTGAAAAGAAGATAAATATGTTAGAAGGAAATAAAAATAGTACATAAACTCCTTTGGATGATTGTATACAGCCTGAGTTAAGCACTTTAAACTCAATCTCAGTACACACTCTTTCATAACAGAAGTCTATAAGCATTAAACACTTTGATTTGGTAATATTTATCGAACTTTTAAACTTTTCCAAGTAAGTCAGATTGAGAGGAAAACGTGTCAACAAACCTCTTGATGTGATTTTTTTTTTTTGTCAGATTTTCTTCCAGACTCAACACTTAGTTTGTTATTCCTAAAATATAATTTCCTCTTTCTCTGTTGATCTGACATATAATCCTTCCTAAACCTTTTAATATGTTAATGTCCATGTTTCACTTCACACCATTGGTGTATTTAAAATTAAAGCTAAACATTTAATCACTGATTCTGTGTACCTTTTACATGGTTTTCTCCAAAATATAGCAGTTTGTTTTCTCCAAGTCCAACACATTTGAAAAGGATGAAAATCATAATTGATGTTGTTGCCATATTTTTCAGTTTCCCACTAAACAAGAAGAAGAATCCTACTAGGTTTTTAAGACAAATTAAAAATATACAAACATAAACTAATGGTAGCTGCTATATTCAGATATTAGTTAGAAGTATTTTTGCAAAATTCCAGTGTTGCCCTCCTTCTCACTGGGAATGTTAAATCGTCCTACGTCTTTTTTACATCGTGTTCTGTCATTTTCTTCTCGCCTTCAGACGTTTACAACTCTGTTCCTTTCATTGATTTGTTCCTCTCGTTTTTTTGCCTCTGTTATTTTTCATCTCTTCAGGCCTTTTTTGTACCTTTTTTTCAGCGGTAAAGTACAATAGAAAAAGCAGAAAAAAATCACACCTAGGCTACTAAGTTATTTTTCCCTCCCTCGTTTTTTGTTTCCCTCGCAGTCGTCTGTCTTCCCAAACAATATTACAAAAGCAATTCCACACCAGTCAATAGTTTCCAGGATTGGCTCTCATCTACCTTGTCCCATAGGGGCTGCCATATCATCAATACAGATTTATACTGTAGCCTGCTAGCTAATATACACAAATGCCAATAGCCTAGCTCTCTCTAGCTGGTGGAAATACAAGGAGCAATCTGGGCCAATTTTATGAACGCTACTAAAAGCCTGACAGTAGAAAGAAAACAAGTCAGGGAGGCATTTATGGGGAAAAAAGGGGAGAAGAGGAAAAATTAAGCTTCTGCTGGGCAGAAATGGCAAGTAAATTCCCAATCTCCCGTTGAAAGGAAGTCCTCACTTCAAGAACACAACAATGTTCGAAACATTTGAATAGACAAGGAAATATGTTCTTTTCAAATACAAGGCCAACATTTATTTAATCCACTAAACTACTAGCAATGCGCCCTTAAAGCTGCAGGATCTCAGCTTTGGCCCAAATGCTGAGGTTACGCTGCTGGGGTAGAAGTGCTAACCATGTTCAATATTCACATTTTACCACGGAAATGAACTAAACGTTAAGGAAGATACATCTATTTATAATGTTGATTTTATTACAATTGCATTTCAACAATTTTATTATACTTTTAAGACTATTTTAATTTCAGAATTAATTTTGAAAATGTATTGACAGTTGCATTGATAGGAGAAAAAAGATTATTATATGATGAAGTTATACAGTCGTCAAAATTCAGTCGAACTGTTAATAAAAAGAGGTGTTTGTCTGGACATATATGTCATTTAATAAAAGGTTTTTTCTTTTTGTATGTGTTAATTTCAATGTAGAAACAACCAAATAATAACTATGTTTTTATTAATCCATGCAGATCTAATATTTAATACATTGTTTATTTTTTAGGTTAAAAACTTACCGACACCAGGTTTGCAAAAAAACAACTGAAATGGGTTTTTCACTTAGCAGGTTTTAGAATATAACTGCCTGCACAATTGTTATTTACTACGCAGATATGCTTTGACCACAGAAGTAATGCTTTGAGTACGTTTAGCCATTTTTAAATTTCGGTTTAGTATTTTTTTGTGGCTTAACAAAGGATAATTTACTCGGAGAGAAATTCACGAATCTTCTTTAGCACTTTTTGTAACTTTGAACTTGGAAGGCTGTACACATTTTTTTCTAAGATTCTAAAATTTTAAAGTTGTCTTTACACCGAAGAAAGACTGAATTGCATCTGGTTTGAGTCACACTGTACAAAGGGTCTGTAAAAAAATTGTTATTCTGATCATTCTTATATTAACAAAAAGTGAATAAACATTAGATTAAAGAAAGAAATGTGAGTAATTAGAAGACATGAGCAGGTTTAATATTAAAAGCAGGGCTAGTGTCTCAAACTACAATAAAGAATTAATAAAAAATGCTCGAACTGCTTTCTTTTAACTTTTTAACAAGGATTCACTTTGAAGTGGAGTAGCCTATAATGAATAAGCAGTGACCGTTTAGAGCCGTTCAGTGTTTGATAGTTTGATAATAAGGGACAGTTTATGACAGAAGTGGGAGTGTGTAATTATAAACTAATCACCACCTAATGATTCTCCCTGCTTGTTATTTTTACAATCATGTCTTTGATTTTGAATCTTTAGGGAAGTGCTTGTGATAAAAGCATTTGCTGCAGAATTATTCCTGATTGATTCGGTACTCTTCCTGTAATGATTATATTGTTGTGTACAGTTGACCATTTTTCACTTCATCACAAGCCATTTCATTAAACCCTGGATTTTAACCTCTTTATAAAATTTGCTCCACTAAAAGTACAGCGGAGAAAACAAGTACTTAACCCAGATGAAATAAAAAGGATGAATCTACTGTAATTTGAATTTTGCTGCAGAATAATTGGACACACCAACAAATACTTGGAGAAAATAGTCTGGTCTATTGAACCCAATGTTTACTTCTTTATATGTCTTTTAAGCACCATGTTTAGAGGGGAACCAGCACTGCCCACCACTCCAAAACAGCATCTTGAGGTGAAAACATAAAGGTGTAGAGTTGTCTTTCTGCAAATGTTGCTTGCAAACTCCATTTAATTTGAAGAGGACAAATGATAAAATTCACTAAGACATTATTCAAAAGAATCACAAGGTAAAACGAGGGTTTTTAAGCAATAAAAATTCTCAACTGGTTTCAGAGAAAGAAAATAAAGCTGCTGGGATGAAAAACATTGGAAAGAAATGAGAAAACACAGAAGAGTCTCCCAGAGCCATCAAAATCTGAAGACACTTTAGGTGGAATAACTGCTCAAAATGAACACGTGAGCAAGATGCATGGCTAATTCCTTCATCCCAACTTGAAGCTGTCAGACTAAGTGAAGTACACCACCAGTATTCACACATTCACCTTTTTTTTGATTCACCTTCACCAATTTTTGTTTTATTTATTTATTATTTTAATGTAACTCCCTGCGACAGACTGTCGACCTGTCCAGGGTGACCCCACCTCTCGCCCAAAACCTTCGCTTTAGATAGGCACCAGCACATCTCCCGACCACAATAAGGACGAGGGTTTTAGTGGGTGGGTGGGTGGGTGGGTGGATGGATGGATGGATGGATGGATGGATGGATGGAACTCCAAATTATTTGCAGAAAACCTGCCACTTGGATTTTTTTTTTTTTGATAGAATATCTGAAATGCTTTTATTAAAAAGTAAAGCCTGGGAAGCTGAAATGTTTATTGGGAAGCTATTGGTAAGTGTCTTGCAGGGCGGCCAATCAAAGAGTGACATTTATTCTCCTTGGCCCTGATTGGCTGGATCCCTAAGAGCAGAAATAAGAAAGACCGTGTGTGTTAGTTTCTTAGGTAGTGACAAAATGGTTTCCACTGTACATATTTATGCATATCAAGGTATATTTGGTGTGTGTGATAAAAACAAGAAGTTGTACGCATTTTTAGAAGTTGTCTCAAGTATTTATGGATTTTAGCTACTAGCAGGTGACTGTGGTCCCTAACCTGTTAGATTCCAGTATGTTTAATTCAGTTCCTTGTGCAAAACACACTTGTTTCTTTTAATATTATGTGGATTACTTATAATATTCCCAACATCCAGAGAAATTTGAATTCAAATAGAACATTTAAGTTTTCATTACTTTTTTCCTTCACCTTTGTCATTTTCTTATTTGGTTTATTGAAGTGGCATTTATGTGCAAGATGGGTTGTTTTTTTTTTTTGCTTTTGATGACTTAAACTGGCAGGTTGGCTTTTTCTCTGCTGTTTACTCCCCAACTGTTCATCATCAGGAAGGAAAAAAGAACGCAGAGGATGCCTCCAGCTGCGATGATAGCTTTGATTTTGATTTACCTTTTGCTTCAACACAAACAGACAAGCACATATGCAGGACAGGAAATCACTGGCACTGTACACGAGGACCAGATGCTAGAAGCACTTACTGGAGTGTATGTGAGTTTTGCATCAAGCAGTGTGTGCTGGGATGTGAGGGCTGGGGAGCAGATTAATGAGGCTTCGTCGACCTGAGGAGACAGGAAGGGATAAGGTTTGCAAGTAGGAAGTGCAGAAGAGTCCCACTGTTGCTCAGATGCACAGGTAACAACAGCAGGATCACAGTGGGAAAACATAACCGGGATCTAAAGCTGGAAGAGGGAGCAGATGGGGAGAATGATTACACATGCACGTCGTACGCATGCACTCACAAAGTAACAGCGACTGAAAGGCACCGATAAGCACACTCACAATAAATTAGGTATGCACTCTCATACAGCTTCACCCATTCAGTCCCAAACATAATCCAGTCACACCTACGGACCCCCTTCTGATTCCCTCGCTTGCTGCCTCTTCACTGCTTTTAACTTATAATGACATCCATCTTCAGAGCACGTATCAGGGTGGTTTTGTGTGCTCACTTGCTGCAGACAGCAGTCTTTGTGCAGGTTACAAAGGCAACTTATGCAAGAAATCATACATCTTATAGCTTTGTCATACATATGTGGGTTGGATTGAACTCAGGATTTTGCAGTGTGAGATGACTGGTAAATTTAGCTCCAGTGGAACTAAATCACGACCTTTTCTCTTCATATTACTGCAGAGGCCCCACCTAATAACCTTCTTCACTATTCATGTTAGCGTTTTCAAGTCGTGGCTCATTTTATACGTTTCTGCGGGTTTGGGGTGTTTTTCTCCTCCTGAACACACTTGGCTTATATTGATTTTTTTATTACAAATCCTTTGCAAAACCCAATGACACGCTGTTGAAGCAATTTTATTTGAATCAGTGTGTCACTGCAGAGGAACAGCTACAATGTCTTTCAAAAGCATTGAAAACCCCTGTCACAGTATGAATACTTTATTGAAATTGCAGGACTGACCAACAAAGTAATGCAAATTGTGAAGTGGGAGAAACACTATGACTTATACCTAACGTTTAATTGTAGAATGCATGACTTGTCTCTTCACTGATTCTAGTAATCAGTTTAGCTGGATGTTTTGGTAGGTTTGCAGTTGTCATGTTCTGCTCTAAATGACTTCTTCATTTATCCCTGAAGAGTCTGCTGTGTGTTACTCGTTCTCGAACAAAACTCTAAAACCTCTAAGAGACCACAAGGCAAACTCTAATGACCAACTGGGTTAAATTTGAAAACAATTTCTTTATTTGTAAGATTCAATTTCCTTCCACTCCAGTTTATGTGCTTTGTGTTGCTTTTATCACACAGACTCCTAAAATAAAGCATTGAAGTTGTGGGGAGGTTGGAGAGGTGTAAAAACCACTGACACTCTAAAACATTCAGGGCATCCTACCCCAAGGAGCTGGATTATAAAGGCAGTTATTCTTGGCTCTCGCTGTGGTGCAGAGAAAACAGGGGCGTCTGCTTCCCCTTGCTATCTTAAAAAAAAATCTGATTAAGAAAAATTGTCAGCCTATAGAAAAGTATGGATAATACCTCTCCTCATACAGTTTGACATATTGCACTTTTTTTTTTTAATGAGAGAAATGTTCCAACCAAGGTGAGTTTTTCTTCAGATTTTAAATAGAAAAGTAAACAGCCTGCAAGCAGAAGCATCCATCAAGTCAGCTAATTTCCTCTTTTTTTAGAGGGAGAGGCAGAGAAACTCGCTTTCATCTGTTGTGACTGTGCATAGAGCAACATTGATCAAGCGACCAATTCAGCAAAAAGGTCTGGTTCCTCATCTTCAAATACATTCTTTGCAGGCAGGGAAAGTAGATGTTTTTCTGACGTATCATGTTAGATAGGAACTGTAATATCTGCTTCAAGCATCGTTCAACTCTGCCAATGTTTTACAGCATGAGTGCCAATGCTTTGGCCAGTGATGATCTTTCAAGTCTTCTCAGTCAATTGTTTCCTGGCCTTTATGTGCAGAGCCTGACAAACTCCAGTAGGGCTTTGCATCAATGTGCCAGTGGACCATTCTAAAATCCATAAAGTTCTCATCAGTCCTGTTGGCCTCTTTACTGATGTGCTGTTTGTTGCTCTCACTGCGTATGTGAATAACAATGTATTACTGCAGATCTGGGCCCACAGCTCACTGCACAGACCCACTACACTTGATTAGCCCTCATCCATTCGAGTGGAAACGCCTCAGCCTTGTTCCTGTTTAAAGTGTTTCCCTCCTCTGTGTCATGACTGAATAACATTTAGTCTTGATCATATTTTTTTTTTGTACTAGTGGTAGAAAAGGAAACCATGTTGCCTCAGGAAAAGATGCAAAACATTAAAAATAATTTGATAATAAATAAATATTTATTTACTAAAACATCTCTCCAAAAGATGTTTTTCAAAAATATCACCTTTGGCAAAGCTGACTTGGGAAGGTGACAGTATGTGAATTAATGTGCATGCCTGTGATATTTGACCACAGTCAATAACTGGATGTTTCTAATATATGCAAGTGTGTATGAATGAACATTAAGGAAAAGAAAGTTTCTGTGCTTGATTGTTGGTAAAATCTTTAGCTTTTCTGTGTGAGCTTGTGTGAAAATCTTTATTTTGAGCCATGCTGCTACTCAACCCTTTTTTATACACTTTCTCCTAATTCCCCCTTCTGTCTCTCCAAATACAACGCTGCCTTTATCATCAGCTAAAACAAATAGCCTCACACTCCCCAGACAGACAGACAGACAAAAACACTGTAAGTAATCTTTGCGAGGACTAAACTCTGACCAAGATTTATCCTCTAACCTCTATACCCCAAAGCACATTAATTACTTTAGAATAACCTTCATTCAGGCAAACGTGTCTTGGGTCTGTCATGTGTGTTTGAGTGAATACCGATAGCACTTCATTTTAATCACATTTAATGCGTCTAAAATTGGTCCTTACAAGGATAGAAGTCCAAAAGTACACACACGCATGTACTGGTGGGAATCATTTCTGTGTAATTTTTCCCATTCGCTGCCGGTGAAACAGGCTGTTTGATTGGTTGCTGCAGTGATAGATGCCCGGCCAGTTTTCTGATTACTACAATCTTCGATCTCCGGGGCCCAACATAATCAGAATAAATGTCCCCTACTGTGGGAGGAATAAAGGTGTGTCTGTTGTGTGTATGTGTGTGTCTACAAGAGAAACATGGACATGGTATAAAGGGAAAAAATAGTTTTTTGAGTATATTTTGACAGCTTGGTATGAGTGTTTGTGCAAGAGTGAATGGCAGATGGTGCATAGCACCGTGAACCTGTGATATGGTGAGATCAGCTCCAGGTTTATTTCTGATACTGTCCCGGGAGAAGAGTTTTGTGTTGTTCTCCATCTATAATTTCAAAATGTACTTTTTAGCTTTCTAATTTATTAGAGCATTTTTATCTGTCAAAAAGCTGTTACAAGCATTTATCGTCTCTAAAGTTTCTTCCTAATAGATTTTCAAGTAACCTGACAGCGTTCCGCCATTCCATTATCCTTTGTGGTGTAAGCTTTATTGTTTATCTGAAGTCAGTTTTCTTGCCAGCAATGAAGAAAGAAAAAAAAAGAAAATGAGAATAACAAAAACCTACTTTAATAAAAATGCAACATAAGAAAAAAGAATGGGTTGCATATTGAAACATAAAACCCTTCACATCAAATAAAAGCAGACTCATTCAATTCTCTGAACTGTTTTCAAGCAATAGACGTGAGAACGACTTGGAAGAAAACAGACATAAAACTTTATCCTTTGTAGCAGCTTAAACAGTCTGTTCACAATAACACAAATGCATGAACAATATCACAATATCAATGAAGAATACCCACCAACCTGAACCTCTTCTGTGTTTCCACATGAATATCTAAATCTGTCTAAAAAGACCAGAAATATCAATAATTGACCTTCTGTTGTCATTCAGTCAGCATATGTTGCTGCCTTTTATCTCATCATAAAATTATTTCACCTAAAAATTTAACACAATAACAAACACAGAGTGAGATGCCTTTCCAAACATGACACTTTGTAACATTAGCACTCGCTGTGCGCTGCATGGTACTCGCATGCTGCCTGCAGACTAACTAGTTACTTTCCCTCATTTATTTGAGAAACTGTTTGATTTTTACAACATATTTTTTATATTTACTTTTGTAATATTAATATGAAGTGTTGCTGCTATTACTTGAGTTAAATTTACCACGAATAACTTTGCTTAATGAATAACAATTATATTTTAATACAAAACTTCACTGGACACAGACGATATGTTAATGTGAGAAATATTTTTTATATAAAAGTTTTGTTGTTTAATGTTATTTTCTATCTGATGGAACTGGTTCTGCTGTGATTTTGATCTTTAACCCCTGAAACGACAACCGTACCTGCAATGTTCTTGTGTTTATTGTAAACAAAACTAACTAGTCAAACCAGAGATTAGTTTTTACATTAGTTTAGTTTTTTCAAGTATAATTCTAGGGACATAAAATGAGGGGCTGGCTAGTTGGTGATGTTTCTCTGCAGGGGGCTGTTGCCCTTCCTTGCACAGATCTGGCAAACCCCCATATTGCATCACAGTTTGATTTAACACAATGAGCATCTGAGAACACTTCATGCTCATATTTTACATGCTAAATATTCAAATGAACAAAAAATTCAAACAGTAATTTGTATATTATTGAAAACAAATTAAAGCAGTAAGGGGTTAATCTGTGCCATGGGGTGTAACAGGGATTTTGTTAGACATGGTAATTACTCCAAAATGCAATTATTTCATAATTTTACTATTTCTAAAACCACCACTGCTTTCAAGGAAGGCCTCTTAAATGAGAACTCTCAAACTGCCTGTGTAAGTGATGATTAGCTAGATTTAATAATGTTAAACCACATATGTGTTCAGAAAAAAAAAAAATTTCTATAAGTATCCGAGATTAGCATAGAAACCATGAGTTTGATCTGATATATCCTTATTCCATGTTCTTACTGTAACAATGCAAATACATTCATGGTCATTTAACTGAGGATTAAACATTTATTACCACAGTATTACAGTCCATTTTAGGCCTGGAATGACTAGCAAGCAGTGCAAGGTGCAGCACAACATAGATCAGTGTTTATAAAATCTATTTTTATTAGCATGGAATTGACTGTGGTGTCAACCCAAACTTATTAAACCGATGTAGAATTGGCCTGTGACCTTTAATAACTCAGAATCTATGGACTGTACATGAACATTCGTTAAAAAGAGCTTAATATGGAAATATTAAATTCAAGTCTACATCAAATAATGCCCTTTAAATAAAACAATAAAAATCCATAAGATAATATCAGGCTGTAAACAATGCAAACGTTACAAGGAAAAATATGTTGTTTTTTTAATTCCAGACTCAACAAATTGAAAATGTCAAAACATAAAACTGTACATTTTTGAAAATCATAAACGATACATCAGAAGTAACAATTAAGTTTTTAGATTTTTGCATCATTTATGCTTTCTTACTCCCCCAAGGTTTTTGTGTGTTTGAATGATGTTACAAACGTTTAAGACGATAAGTTTCAGAAGTAAAACATGTTTCAGAGGATAAGAGGATATTTAATATCCTAAATATATTGTTGCCTAATTATCCTCTTACACTTAAAGCTTAGTTTAAAAACATTGAAGGTAAATATCACTTTTTAGTAGAAACAAATAACCAATATGCTACATAAAAATACACAAATCGAATTCAGTAAAATGGTAAATTAAATATAACATCCATCTGCACTGTGAAGTAGCACCGAGCCATTTTCCAACATGTCATCTCAGTAACAGAAGAACAAATTGGTGTAAGCTACAGCCTAGATTCTTGGCAGAGCCATTAAGGCAGGAATTTTAGTTTGTTAGTGGTCTCTGGACAAAAGTAAAAGCCATTTTGGAGCTTCAGTGAGCAAAGAGACCCAACCATAAAAGTCTGAGTGCCAGAGATTTAGGACTAAACTCTCAAAATGGAGCTCTTTCTGCAGGCCATGTTTCCAAACCAACCGCACAAAAAAAAACAACACATCAGCTGCAACGAGTCTCTGTTTGTTCGTTCACAATAACGGTGCACAAAATTCAAAGTATGTGTCAACAACCTACAGCACAGGTGTTTTATGATGCTGCTGTTTTTCTGTCTGAACGCTAAATCAGAAGGAAAAACGGAGATCATTACATCTGTGTGTCAGCATTTCACTGGGATGATTAACACTTGGAATTTGTTCTACTGAAATTTACTGTGAAAATCCTTGATGCATTCAAATGGAGCCACATTTTTAACGTCTTTTTTTTAATTATTTAAATAAACAAAATTCACAACATCTGACTGCAAATCAAGCTGTGGTGTACTAAAGAAGCAGGACATTTTGAGATGGAATCAAAAGATCCTTCAACAAAGTTTTAGTTTATAGGCTGTACAACTTTCTGCAACTGGGTTCTTGTTGCTTTATTACACCTTGCAACAGTTTTTGTTTTAGTTTTCAGTCAAGTTACACAGGACAGTTCACACATTATTTGTGCAAAAATATGTACGCATGATCACATTACATAGTCATGCAACTTAAACAAATATGGGTCCAGTTAAAAGTTAACTTCAAGATAAACTCTTTGTTTACAGGCAGTTTAAATAAACGACATGGATGTTTCACTTCTGTCAGGGTGTGAAATTTTAAAGAACTTAATGTAAAGAACTGACTGGATTTACACAACACTGAAAGTGAAGCAGAGCATTGACAGAAAGAAGGAAAGTGTGGAAACGTGTGAGTGTAAGTGTAATAAATTATTGTCTCATGGCATAGCCTGGGCACAATTATGTGGATGTTTTGGGTGTGTATCTGTGTGTGTGTGTGTATGACAGTGAATTTAATTGCTCTTCACCTTCACTTCAGAAGCTTTTAGCCTGGTCAGCACACAGCCAATCGGAACAAAGAGCCAGTCTGTGAGCAGAGCCGAGCCGAAGTGAGGCTGTCTCGTTACTAAGTGGATTACCTTCACACTCTCCCTGTCATACAGAGCTGCATTGTGTGGTACACAACTGAAACTAAATTAAGTGACAAAAATTGTAACTGCGTAAGATTTCTGTTCCTCTTTTACTTCCCCAGATGCTTGAACAAGCTTTCGGTTTTACTGTGGATTTTTACTCTCCCTCAGTTCCTGCTATTCTTCCAGAAACTCGCTTTCCTCCTCATGCCACAGAACTCATTTCATTTGCATTGATAAGTACGTTTCTCAATTTGTGGAATAAAGAATAAGTGTCTAAAACTGCCTCTTGCTATCTAGACACAGCTGCACATAAGCCAGACGCAAAGTTGGAATAAATATGCTTGCAATTATAGCAGAGGAAGAGGAAAAAAAGGAGGCATAAAGCTTCACCTGTCACAGCGATGCTGCATGTGAATACTTCAATTCTCTTTCACTTGTGCACGCACGACGACGCTTCGCTTGGTGTCAGCGTCACAGGATACACAAAACTGCAAAACAGTTTCCACCAAAAGTCAGATAAAACAATGCAAAAATGTTTTAAATATAACATAATTAGTTTTATCTTTTCGGCACAACATCATCAATTCCTGAAGAGAAAAAAGTGATTGCATCAATTTACTTACTTTTTAGTCCTGGAGTGTTTTTGTTTTGTTTTATCAACAAATAGATCTTCTGAATGTTGCAGCACAGATGAGCAGTTCAATGTTAAGATGCTCCAACACTCTACCTGTCGTCGTTTTTTGACCATCACTGCAGTGGAAATATGTTTATATTGAGGATCTGTTAAGCGTTTATGAGTAAACAGTATTTTACCTAGGGTAAGATGAGAGTATCACAAGCAAGAGGGAGTTTTTCTGCTGGACCTGCTACATCTGTGACCTGATCTTGGATAAGCAGAAGATAATAATTGGATTGATTGATTAATTGATTAAGCATTAGGTCATCTTCTGGCATCAAGGCATGACGAGATCTCAAAAAGCTATAGTAGTAAATCCATAACCTTCTTCCTTTATCAATGTTCATGTGATTTAAGGCCATTTTAGAGAGAGTCCAGCTAAGATAAAAACAGAAAATCTAAGGAAAACAGCTATCTTTTTTCACTCAAAAACAAAAATTACAAATTTGACTGTTTTGGAAATATTTCTCCATGTCAAAAATCCAGATATTCCTTCTGTGGAAACTTAAGAGGTGCTGCTGCTGCTATCGCTGTGTTTGTATGTAATTGACTGTTTTATTGTGCAAATTGTAATTATGAAAAACATTTTGTTTAATGGAAACACATCAATTTAGAAAAATGTTTTTTGCATTAGGATGAGGTGTTTTTGTTTTTGTTTTTATTTACCTGCATTGAAATTACTGTATTTCGCGAAACTGCAATGGGGATGCAGTTTAAATTGCAGTGATAGTCAGTTCACTTCACAGGAGTCATGTGATCCACAACCGGGTCTTACTATCTTACTACTGGCAGAAACGACGAAGAAGACGACAACAAGGGTTAGGAGGATGACACCACACGTGGTTTTTAAGGGACTGTCATATGTACAAACTTATTCAAGTGTGATTTTAACTACATGTCTTATTAAATGAGGAAAACACTGTGTGTGTGTGTTTTTTTGTTGTTTTTGTTTTTTACATTGGTTCAAAATCAACAGTTCTGCACATATCTGTTACAGCAAGCCTCTTATTTAGGCAAAACTGAGAAGAGGAATATTCTCCCCAGAAGGCGAGTGGAAACAGATCATATATTGTTTGCACTGGTTTTGCTTTGCATCAGACTCAGAAAAACACTCAATACATTTTACAGATAGCATTGTTTTAAGAGTGATAGCATGTGTTTACTCTTTTAGTTCTAGTAGCAATAATGCTTTCATTTTACAGAAACCTAATTCAATAATGCTATGTGGTTTTGTGTAAATGCCATGAAGCAGTGAAAACGGCACTGTCCTAAGGCTGATGCCAACTTTTTAAGCATCAGATAATTGTTTTCTAAATTTCATCAAAGCTGCGTTTCAGAAGACGCTTTTCTGATGAAGTTTTCATACACTAGTCTTCGGCTCCAATTTACCTTTGGATAAAATTGTGTATGCAGAATTTTATTTTCCTCCCAGCCTCCAGAAGATTAAATTACCCACCCAACACCTCCATTTTTTCATCCCTCTGTTTTTTGTTCTCTCTGGATCTTCAGCTGAGCTTCCTTTCACTTTCTTCTTTCTCCCCTACTTTCCTTTCCTTTCCCAGCATTTTACTTCTTTTGGTTTTCCTGTCTCTTTTTTGCCACCTCCAACCCTCTACTGATTAAGAAAAGAGAAAAAAAACTGTTGGTAGATCGGTGGGAAAGTTCAATTAAGCTGTAGGCCTCTGGGCTTTTGTGTTGGTGTGATGATGTGTATTTTATTGTGTGCACACCTGTGTGGCTGTGTCTGTGCATGCTTCTTTTATTCGTGTTGCGTGTGAATGTGTGTGTGTGCATGAACTGAAATGAGTGTGGATATGTTCGTTCTCTTTGAATCTTCTCCGGCATGTGCGCCAGTATCAGCTCTCCAGGATTAGTTTTCCTCTCTAATCAAGTAAGAAAGAAGCCCGCAGGTAATTACAGCTTCTTTCCAAAAACAACTGAGCTTTCATGTTCCTGTTGGACTCCATCACAATCCAATTACACAGTCAACTCCTACTTCAAATAAAAACACAAAATTGTTTGACTGAAGGATATACTGTTTGATATTAGTTGAGCCAAAATAGCCCAAATCTAATATGGTTAAAATCATACTAGACAATTAAAACAATTAGTTGGTTCTCCTCTGTGGATAGGCAGGTTTTCAATTTTCTCACACAAACCAATGAAAGACTGAAAGATAAGATTCTACAGCTTTCTCTTCCAAAAAAAAAGTTTTGAGTTGAAATAAAACTTTTCATGCACAGTAATTAACACAGCGGGCTTTCAGAAAGAAGTTTGGATCTTTGTTCTTTCCAGGTACTTTGACTTATTCCCACAGCTTAAAGACATGCATGTTGGATTAACTGATCTTTCTGAATTTTCTTGCAGTGGGTGCATGGCTGTGTTGTTCTTTGGTGAACTGGTGACTGTTCCAGGGTATAACCCGCCTCTCGCCCAATGAGTGCTGGAGAGGCTCTACTACAGTCCCCACAACCCTGCAAGAATAAGCAGGTAGGTGGTGTCACAACCTGCATTTCCATTAGAAATGTGCGTAAAATTTAGTCCATATTCCACCAATGTCAAACAAACACAATTTTGCAATTGTGATTTTTTTTCATTGAATAACGAATGCAATTAAAATCACATGTGAATAAGTTTGTTCCACTACTAACACCCAGTTGTTGATCACTTGACTCATGTAATGCGAAAAAAGTATTTTAAAATTCAGTTTTGCGAAATACAAAAATTATGATACAACCAAATGAACCACCTCATTGTAGCACAAAAATCTTTTGTTGAAAAGCTTTAGCAAATAAGGAGCAAATTTATTCTAATTCCAATTTCGCAATTTTAAAGTCATTGGAAACGCTCTCCATCGAGCCATTTACAACGTTCTTAGGAGCGCTGGACTCAGCAGACATGAAGGTCCGCCAGGTTTTGCTAATTGCTGCTGTCGCTAGTCTGAAGGAGCGGAGTGTGGGAGTTTTGAGGGAAGGCTCTTCTGTAATGTGAAAACTGTGCAGCTTGAAAAGAGCAGGTTTGTGAAGGAGCTTTGTGAAGGAGCTTTGTGAAAGGCGGCGCTTGGTGAGAGCAAACGTTTTAGGTAACACTGAATCGTTGCCAAAGGAGAACCATCGTGCATAATACTGGCCCTTTAAATGTTTCACACCCCAGCAAAGCTAACCAGACCTGGGTTCTGCCTGCTTTTAAGTGCTAGATGTTAAATAAACAAGGGAAAAAAAAACTTTTAACTCTTAACACCCATCAAGCCATTTACTGTGATTAAATGCCACAGTGTTCACATAGCCAATGAGAAGCAACAAGCCACTACTTTGCTTGCTAATTTCTTCCTGACAGTTCAGAAAGCTGTGAAACTCTTTGATAAATCCTCAGTACAAAGCTCCACATCTGCTGCCCCGGCCTGCTCACACTCCTCTGAAGACCTTCTCTCTGTGTGCTGCCTCTAACTCAGCCGAGACGATCCATTGTCCAGTCAGTGCTGTGTCAAAGATTTACAGCCACTTCCGTCTTAGGCTCCCCTGCAGTACGAGTGTTTATATGAATGCTTGCGTTTCTTTTTTGTGGCCAGTTTGATTAACTGACAAAATAGGAAGGTGTACCAAGTGGGCAGTAAGATCTAGCATCTAGCAAATTACTTCCAACAATTTTGAGTTTATTTTGTTTAAATTATTGAAGTTGGTTCGAAGAAAAACAACTCCCAATATCTCAGCTCCTCCAATGCACAGGTTTTACAATGCAGAATAAGAAATTGTGCAGGTGTAAGTTGTTAGTAAAATCAGCTGCCTGATTTTCCAAGATGCTCAGATGCTCAGGTTGGGTAATTGATGCAAAGCATTAGACCCAAATATGGACTTTTGAGTTTGTCTGTTTTATCTCAGCAGAATTCTCCTGATACGTGATCATGTGATTGCTCACCAGAAATAGCCTTCTGAGTTTGAATCTTGGCATCAAACCGGGATATATTGATTTTGAAACAATGTCAAAACACGAAGGATGCTAATAAAACAAAAGAACAAATAATAGTAATGACCTTTTGTGGAGCATTAACACCATTTTCTATAGTGGTGTGATGTTGATGCAATGCTCATTTCATAAGTTCATAATCATAATTTTAAGCCATTGTTTACATCCTCCAGGCTTTTCCTGGCACATTTATAATGCATGCATTAAGATGCATTTTATAATCAAATTTCATTTGATTATAAAAACGTTCATATACTGGCCATAGTTTCACAGTTACTCTGAGTCAACTGTGAAAAAGAAACTTCCCATGAGATAAAATGACTCTAAGGTTTTAACTGTAAAACATTTTTACACCTCATGTTTATCAATCCATGAAATATTTTCAGCCAATCATAAAGCTATCCTTCTGGTATAATTTATTACAGTTTTTTCCACTCCCACAACTGTTTAAAATAAAGTAAAATAAAAAATAATCCCTCTACATTCAGATATTTAAATAGCATTTTGACTTGCTGCAAACTTTTTTTTTTTGGTTTTACTCGACTTATGAGGCTTCACACTTGCAATGCTTCAAACCATCAAGCTGCCAGAACGTCTTTAATGGTTTTAACTTGACTTATTGCCAGATTTCTGTTTAAGACCAGTTGGTAAACAGCAACACTTGGCTCCAATCTAGTTTTAAACCTTTGTTTGCTCAAACCGAAGCGCCCTGCTTCAGCCCGAGTTTTCTCTGCTCTCTCCCAGGAATCCTGTCTTGACTCATTGCAATCACATGCTCACCCATCTGCCAGCCACTCTGCCACTGCAGCCCTGCCTGCTCAGGGGATTAGTTTTTCAAGTTGTAAATTAAAAATCCACCTAAGCACTCAGTTCCATCTTCATGTCTACTCTTGGATCCACCCATTAGTTAGAGTTTCTCCCAGTACGCCGAGGCTTGATTCTAATGGGGTTTTTTTACTCTGTTTAAGGATTTCTTGTTTTATTGATTGATTGATTTTTTTTGTGTGTGTGAGTTGTCCCAGTTAAACTTCTGAATATTGTAGAGATTTAAAAATAATAATACTTACTGGGAAAAGAAGCAGAAGGTTGCTGCCGTCACATGGTCAGTTGCTCTGCAGCCCTAAAGCAACTGTACCATATTCTTGTATTTAAACTAATAACCAGTCACATTACACTGCAACAATGTAATGCACAGTTTGCTCCCTCCGAACTTCAGCTCACTGCTGTGATTAAGGACAGGGAGGCTTATCAGAAACACATCGCAACTTGTTCCAATCACCCTCACCTGGTACTTTCTCCTTATCCACTGCACCATCTCCTGCCTACAGCTGAGCTGAAGCCGCACCCCTCCACCAGTATGCATCAGATGAAAGTACGCAGTGATGCAGGGGCTGCACCTGCAAACCTATTATCTTATGTTAATTTAAGCATTAGCATTTTTATCATAAAAGTACTTTTTAAGATTTGTATGTAAAAGCAGTAATGAATGTTTTAATAATATCTTTTCAAGACTGACTTTGGATTAAAGTCAATTTCAGAAAAAGTTTATGCATGTTAAAAATGGAAAAAACTGTAGCAACCATTTCAATGGGCATGTTGAAATTTAAAATTTATAACTAATTTAGGAATCTTAAGAAGTCTTGCCTCTTCTCTTCCTCTCCACTCACTAAATATTATGTCATTCACACTTTACCTTTCTAATGTTTTCAACTCTGATACAAATACTCAATTTATGAATAGTTTGGTACAGCCACAGTCTTTTCATCTGTTCCAGTTTGCCGTACACACGTACGCAAGCAAAGGTGACTTCAGCTTATGACCTAGCCGAGGCAGAGGGCTGAAAAAACTCCAGGAGTCAAAGCAGAGATCAGTCCAAGGTCACGTCTTTTGGCTCAGCGGGCTGCGGATGGCATTCGCAACATGGATTCTGGCTCAGGGAATGTATGAACAGCCCACAGTTGGAGAGTTCAGACAAAGTTGAGAGCAACGTGCCCTGTTCAGTATCGCGTCTGTGAGCTGCCAAACTGCTCTGGTGGAGGTCGTGCCGTTTGGACGTTTATGGAGCTTTGAGCCTCACAATGCTGTATGGATCGTATAAAACCTTTCAACTGAAAGTTTGTTGCTAATCTGAACAAGAGTCCCAGGAATTTAAAACCTTAAAAAAAGAAGAAAGAAAAAGAGGCTCACCTTTTACCAGGCATTCAGAAGTGTTTTCTGCTCTGCAGGCAGGCAGAAACGGTGCAGCACTTAACCTTCAAACTTTGTGAGACTGTAGATCTCGCAGGAGGTGCTTCGCTTTAGAGAGTGTTAACACAGAAATAGTGAATCAGGTCAAAAATAAGAACTGATTTATTGTTTGGTTTGATTAATGTGTTATTTTACTGGTGACAGGGTCAAAAATGTATCCAGTTTCCTGTTTTTAAATAATGCAGTGTAAAATCATAAAATATCTACTGCTGTCAGAGTGAGCTAAGAGTAGAAATTTCAGCATCCAAAATGATTTGAGAGTGAAATAAGTGCTAAACAGTCACAATATTAATGTAGATCATGTAATACTATTGAGTAATAGTGTAGTTTGTATATCGTTCGTTTGAATGAAGTATACAGTTAAAAAAATTAAGAGACATCTTAAAATGATCAGTTCCTCTGATTTTACTTGTTATAAGTATATGTTTGATTAAAATGAGCATTGTTCTTTTATTCTATGAACTACAGACAATATGTAACTGAAGTTCAAAGCAAAAATTTTGTATTTATTTTCAGAAAATGAGAAATGGTCAAAATAACGAAAAAGATGCAGCACTTTCAGATCTCAAATAAAGCAAAGGAAACAAGTTAGTATTAATTTAGAAACAACAATACTGATGTTTTAATTCAGGAAGAGTTCAGATATCAATATTTGGTGGAATAACCAGGAGGTTTCAACGGGGTTCAGTGCAGTGGGCTCTTCATTTTTTCCAGAGGCATATTTTGGTGTATATTTTGAAATGACTGGATATTAATGTGCACATCGACATGTTTGTATTCATTTCTCAGACTTAATTTACTACATGTGAAAAATGTATTCCTTAGGTGAAGCTATTCGTTGTGCTTGATGACATCATTAAATCATTAAATTAGAAAGTGTGTCAATGTCGGCCGATCGACCCAAACAACGGGTTGAAACTTGAGAGACTTCTGATGGGAAGTATCTGAGGGGGAGTGAGTTCAAAAGGTAATTATGTGTTTATGGCAGGTGAGTGACACCTGGCCGTGTACGTAGTTATTTGTGTCACTTTAAAGATGTTGATTAAAGCAGCCTCAACATTGCTGTACACTTTCTTGGAATTAATACATGCAAAGGTGTAATTAAAAAGTTAATATTTTCTCTTTGTCAGAAGACACACAAAAAATAAAACTTTTTGCATTTTTTTTTATAATATAACCACTGCAGTGGCTTTTTTTTTTTTCTGTTTCTCGCTCTCTGTTGAACTAAAATCTAGATACATATTTTGTTCTGGAAAACTATTTACAGTGTTCACTTTGAATACATGGAACTGAGTTTCTTCCTTTCGTCATCTGAGGATTAAAGAACATTATCTCAGTCTTAGTCCATTTCAAGTTGCAGCGATAGGTCTTGAAATAGTTGTGTGCACCTTGTTGCAGTGTCTTGCACAATTCTCCCTCTACTCTGTATGTCTTTGTGCAAATCCGGATGATTTGATGACGTCATGGCTGTGTAACTAACATCTCTTGGTAATGGTGTTTCCTGAGAATCCAACAGAGTGGATTCGTTTCTGTTGTCTGTGGATCCTCTCCCTGTCGTTGGTGTTGTATTGATCTTATCTGTAATAAAGCAAAATCAAATGAGAAAAATATTTATAAAAATTGAAATACAAATGCTTAACAGGCAGAGTTAATTATTAGCATGATGAGAAAGAAAACTAGATGAAACTTTTTTCTGCTCAGGACGGTCTTGGTTATGGATGAGTCATGGCTTGATCACAGTAAATGGAGTTTCAGAAGATGTTAATGTGCCAGACTCTGTGAAAAGTGGGTTCAAGAAATCCACACCTCTGTTGAATGGTGAATGACTGGGAATTACCTGCAAATTTCTCCCTCTCAACATCAGCAGTGGTTTTGGAGGCTTTTCCAGCATTGAGTTGTTTTCTATGCAGGTTGTGGTCCAACAAAAAAGAAAAAAAAAGAAAAAATGTCCAAGTATTTTTTTATGATCAACAATTTCAGTGCAAAATTTTCTGATCCACTTTCTCACAAAACTTCCTAGTTATCCTGTCATCTTAAACAATTATGATTTCTCCTTAACTTGATAAAACATGCAGAACCTGTTTTGTATCCACTTTTACAAAAGGTTTTTTTTATGACTTTTTCTAGTTGTTTTTTTTGTTGTTATTCAGATTCTGTATTCACTTCTATGCACCTTTACAAACAAATTCTGTATTCATTCTCTTTAACAAAAATAAGTAGATAACTAAAGTTCAGCAATAATTCAATAAGTTAGACATTGTCAAAAGTTCATAACAGCATGTGAGCGTAATAATGTCTGACTTGAACCTGAAAGCACCACTAATGGTGTCACTTTGAGGAACTTAACATCCAATTAGGCCGTCTCATGTGGATTGACACTCTGGCTCTGAAATTATCACCAGCTGATAGTAATATACTTTATGTGAAGCTCCACCTCAGCGTTGTGACCTCGGCAGCAGCTCCCGCAGACAGAACTAAAGTTAAAATTTGATCTCACACAGACAATATTTTATATTATGTCACTTGCTTTCTCACCCCGAGTCACTGCAACCAAAGCATCGCCTGGCATCTGCGTCTGCTAATGGGGTCGTTAATATTCATATCTCCAGAGATGAGACGAGTAGCACTCAGAGTGAGGATCCTCACACACTAAGACATCTAAAAAAAAATCAGTCGGCTGCTCAAATATAATTACTTGACTGCTGACTGTATTCAGGCAAAGCGTGGATTATTGTTGTCTTTCTTTCCCGTATTTACATACGTTTCCTTTTTGTTTCCTTCTACTTTGTCTTCTCTTTTTGTTGTTATCTAGTCTTGATCAGATAAATTAATAGGTAGAATATCTAATTATTAATTCAATTCAGATTGATGACTGATAAAATACGCTGATTTGGACAATTTGGGGATATGGAGTGAAATTCTTTATTTTTTTCCACCACTTACATGTTAAATTGTCAACCGTCTGATTAGAAAACCCTAAACCTTCTCTGATAACTCCCAAGTGTTCCCAAACCAGTTAGCTCAACTTTTACAGACAAACAAAATCAGCTGTGGCAAATCAACAAAATAAGTAAAATAAATTTTATTTATGTAGATTTGTGGATCAAAATAAAACATGTTACAGATTAGCCTTAACAAATCACCACATCTTGAAGCGTTCCACATTTTTCTCCTTTCCTTTAAGAAGGTACCGCTTAACTTTTGTCTTTCAGTTATTTTCTCTCCCACAAAGAGTCATTTTCCTGCCTCTATGGTTAATAATTTTAGATCATTTTCTAGTTTTGTCTTTTAAACACTTTTATTTTTGTAAATAAGTAAACAGTTTGAATATTCATAAAGTTTCTGAGATAAGTCAGATACATTTTGTAGACTAGAAACACTTTTATAAGATTTGCATTGGATGTTTGTTGCTTGTTTAGACTCCTGTGAAAGCACTTTGTTACATTTGATTGCATAAAAATGAATCTCTTAATATAAATGGTGACATATTTTGACTTAATGCATCCAATAGCATGTCAGTAACTCTTAAGATATATATTAAGACAATATCTGTTTCAACAACTTGTGTGTCACACCAACTGTGATGTTTTTTAAAAGTTTAGATGCATAAGAGCTGCACTACATGTGAAGGGGACTGATGTATTAGTTCTTGAATCCAATTAAGAGATAAACATGAAGGCAAGAAGGGTTGACATGTACTTGCTCTATCAGAACATGGTATCTGTTTAGCAAAATTGGAAAACGTAAACAGCATAAAGTAGAAAATGCAAGGATTTAAATCCATCCATCTATTTTAATACTTGCATAAATGACGGGTTTGAAGTTCTAGAAGCTTTATAAAGTAAATTTCAGAAATAGTTTTCTTACCTGTAGCAGACAGATGTTATATTGTTGAGAAGTGAATAAGTCGTTGGAGCTAACAGTTAGCAGCACGTCAGACAGACCGACTGTCCTACATTAGTTATTTTTGTGGTCTAAACTGAAACTCTTTGTATCTGCAGGAGAAAATGCATTATTAGTAGATAGTACACTTTCACAAGATAAATGTGAGTTTTCTGTCTTGTCTTCTCTGCACTGCTCCTTTGTTATTATGGTAAACTTCTGGTGTTTGACCTTCAGCTGAATCGATCCCCTAATCAGCTGTAAGTCGTCGTTCTGCTCTCACATGATGCATTCGTGAGCTTTTTCAGATTTATCCGGTTGTTTGGAAATTACCCAGCAGACACACTTTCTGCTGATCCGGTGTGTTAGCACTGGCGGCCTTGAGATGCACACACATGAAAACGTGATATGTTCCCACAGAAAACCTCAGTGTAGATTTGAACACCTCCAGATGCCAGTGTGCAGCACTGGCTCCAAAAATGGGTGTGTTTAAACAGTTTTATGTCTAAATATAAATCAGGTTAAACTAATCACTGCTTTAAAGTTCATTTAGTCATGTACTTACCCTTAGAGTGAATTTCCTTGATGAAAATTTAAAAAACTTCACTCTACAATGTTGGTTTTTACAAGCCGTTTGCCATTTATTTTTTAGTTTTACTCCCCACAAAGCAAATAGCCAATCCACCATCATGTATTTTACAGCCCTTTGGCGAACTGATGCTGGTTTTGAAACTCAGCAGCTGATTTTCAATGACAACACTTGTTTCTATATGGGGGAATATTCCTGCCATAATTCGAGAGCACACATTTTTTGTCTGAAAGCAGGAATTCATGTCTTTTGTTCTCAAAATGTTTAACACTTGTGCTTACATTTTCAGTTTGGAGGCAGGACTTCATGTCTTTCTTCACAAAATTTGTAATGCTTGTAATCAAAACTTCTGCTCTCTTTCAAATATTCACTCTGCTTTCTCAAACCTTTCACCTCACGCTCAAAACCTCTCTCTGCTCGGATCAAATCTCTTTCGATTGTGAACCTCTCTGCTTCCTTGCAAATTATTTTCTGTTTGCACTCGAAACAAAAATCTTCTGTCGCCTAGCAACCTCTCAGCCAATAGAATAAAAGCGTTATACGGGTGCGTTTGTTTCCTTCTGGTGGGTGTGCCTGTGTGGCTACAATGCCAGCAGTGCACCACTGATCGATTGCTAACAGCTTATTGATCTTAGGCCGGAGTTTGTTCAACCAACCAAAGAAAATAGATCCACAGAACCAACCGTGTTACTAAGGTGTATTACAACTGTCCCATATTTGGACTGAAAAAAAAAAAATAATATTGAGGAACAGTGAAAGTCCAGCAAGATGACAAAGAACAGCAGAAAAAGCTTTTAAGCTTTAGCTTGTTATGAGTCTGTGCATCGGTAATGATGAGATTCATGAATAATTTATGGAATTGCTTACAAATCAATGAAGTCTAATGAACAAGAAGCACACTTGTGATCAGGTTCTTACTCGTATAGGAAAGGCTGAGTGTTCATTTTGCTGGTCTAACTCAGAGGACCCATGGCAGTCTGGGAGGCAAGACCTCCAAATTGGCTTTTAGGACCAAGAGTGATGAGAAAGTCAGGAGAGAGCTCCGTATATCCTGTGGGTGGTGAATGTAAGAAATGAGTGTGGACAGAAAAGAAGAAAAAAATAGTGGGAATAAAGACACAAACAAAGAAAAATGAGAGAGAAATAGAGCTGAAGTGTTTCCTTGGGGGTGAGAGCTGTCTTTCAGCTTGATGTTTAAAGATTGTAAATCCACTCTCTATGGATATGTGTTATTTCCTCTGTGGATTTGCATCTATAGCCATCTGCAGTCTGCGAGGCAGACGGGGAGGAAGAGGGCGTGGTTGTGAAGCTGACAGAAACAGAAACCCGGGACGCAAATATGCACAATTTGGATGGAAGGACGGTTTTTAAGTAACTGTTTACAGGGGACATCTGCAATGCTTTGATTTGCATAAGGTAACAGCTTGCTGTAATTACTGACACAAATTAGAGACGAGAGCTTGCACTTCTCCGATTCCAGCACAGCAAAAATGTCAGACGCATCCTACACATGAATTTAATGAATAAAAATGACATGCTACAATAATAATACAGCATGACTGCAAAGAGGAATGCCACTGTAACCCAAGGTGCCAGATGATTCATTTCATTTTAAATGGCTAGCATGCTAAAATATTAGCTCCTTAATGGGCGTCATACATTTTAGAACAAAGTACACCAATTGTTTACCAAAGTCTATATTACTCTGTAATCATCAAACATGCCAAGTTAAACCAGGTTTTGTTCTTTCTTGGGTGATCATCTAACAAATTAGGACAAAATAAACTGCTAACATTATGACAAACAGAAGATAAAACTGTTTTTTCTCAACATTTACTTCTAGTTTGTCCATAAAGGACAAGACATACACTGAAAAAAAGAGAATGGAGCTCCAGTTTAAAGAAATGGAGTTAATTTGTTACATGTGATCAAATTAAATTCATCTAGTTGAATTTTTTTTTACATTTGTTTAACATGACAACTTTATAAACTCAATATATCATCACCTTCCTAAAAGGATGACCTATCATATTTTCCGCACTATAGGGTGCACTGGATTATAAGGCGAAATGTCAATGAACGGTCTATTTTTAATCTTTTTTTCCATAAATAAAGCACACCGGACTATAAGGCGCATTAAGCGAAACATGCATGCATCTTTTAAATTAAACATAATAAATGATAATTTATTAATATTTAATCATAATAAATAAGTTAATGTTTTTTGGTGTCTTGAAAATTAGCCATTTTGCTTGTTAAGTCACATTTGATGGGTACTGCGCTGTCACCTAGCAACCAAAGAAGGATCCCACTACGTCACCTAGCAACTCCAGAGGAGCTCCAGCACATTTGGTCAGCTGGTTTTTCAGCTGTGTGCGCTATACAACGACTGCTGGAAAACATATAGTTTGTTGTTGATTTATCATTCAGAAATCACTTGCTGTTCTCTTGGTGGTCGTGCAGGAGACTCTACTAAAGCTTTTCAAAGATGTACGGTTGTATAATTGTTTGCAGCCATTTTCGCATTCAAGTATAAATGTTGAGTTGAGGCCAGCAGGCTTATCCAAACCTGTTCAAGGAAGCATAATCGGTCACTTTTAAGACTGATTTTATTGTTTCATTACATATTCAGTTATGTTACCATGAAAATCTTACCAAAGTACATTTTATGAGACTTGCAGAGATCACTTGACAATGGAGATTTTCAGTCTGAGAACAAATAGTCTTGTTTTTCATCTTTAGTGCAGCTCAGACACCAAGATGCCAAATGGATGCGGATGTGTATTTGAAGTGACACCTTTCCAAAACCTCATAAGATGCTTACACACTTTTGTAGTGTGATAGTCCTTTAGAGGAATAGAAGGAAACTAGAAAGGGCTACTTGATCGAAAAGGCATTTGAAACTGGAATTGCTTGCTTCCTTTGAGGCAGAATGTAAAGCTCACTTGAAATCTTCTTGTTGTGTTTTCTTCTAGATGTGTTCTTTGTCGGCTCCGTATTCAACAGTTCAGAGAGGTTTAAAGCTTCAGATGTTTGTTGCAGGTTGCAGCAAATTTGACAAGTACACTGACAGAAGCACGGATAGAAAACTGTGCAAGACGTTGCTACAACTGTCACTACAGATAGAATGGACTTGCAAGTGAAAATAAACCATCTAAAATGATTTCAGTTGGATTTAAAGCGACTGCTGTAAAAGGCGAAATTGTGGTGAAGACATTGTTGTGCATTTGTGTTCATCCCCTTTTACTCTAATGCCTCTAGATAAAACAAACTCCCATATAAAGTCACCAAATTAGTAAATAGAGATAATCTGTGAGTAAATGAATAACAATATGAATGCAGCTGTTCTTAGAAGACCTCACGAGGTTTTTTTTAACAAACAGAACCCTGAAGATGTGCCGATTATCTTCTCATGTCATCACATCCTACAGAGGCCTGGTAATTAACCATTCATTTGATTGTGCTGTGTTGCATAGTGGAGGATCTAAAATGTGCAGGAAAGAACTTTAGGACTGACACCACTGTGCTGCAAAAGACTAAAGTTTGTTACTGAGTTCACAGACAATGGTCTAGTCAAAGCCAGACCCAAACCCAACGGAGTAAATCAAATAAAGACAATAAGAGGAGTTTTCTTTTCTCCCTCTAGGTGTGCAAAAGGTTTCACATTGTTTACGGTTTTTGTTTAGATGTTTCAAAACCGTAAACCTGCATTTCATTGCTGGAAGAACATTAAAGCTTCTTGTTTTATCGCTCATACTGGGCTTTATGTTGTATTTCAATCCATGAAGTATTTAAAAAGCACTGCACTACCAACAGTGTAATCACCTCCACACAGCTGGCCAATCAAGGCAGTAAATTAAAGATAAAATGGGAACATGGACTTCCAGCATGGATAGTTTCAAGCAAGGAAGCTGCAAAGCTGTAATAGAGCTCAGAAAACTACTGCTGCTTTTACCAGGTGTAAACTACACAAGAAACTACGTCTGAAAACCACATTTTCAGATGTAGGGTGGAAGGAAAACAATGTAAAATACAGTCTAGAACAATCTAGAACAATTGCAATGTACTTGTGAGTCATTGTAGATCAGACATTTGCAGCAATTACAACTTGATGCAAATTGTGTTTCCTGATTTATTTAAGAATAGAATACAATACAATACAATAGAAGCAAAGTGACAGGACATCGCAGCTTGTATGTTCAAAGATAAATGTATTAAAAAGATAACATATTACTTTTATAAGTTTGTCAAGTATCACTATTTGATTTTGTTTGATTTTAAAACAAAAATCTACAACCTAAAATAGATTATATTGCTATTTGTTTTGTACATTCCACCTTAAAACTTTTTGTTTGCTGTTGTGTAAAAAAAAAAACAACTGCTAATAATCGTATATTTTTTTAGGATGCTTAAGTTTGTCAAGCAAGCTGGTAAGGAAAATGATCCAACTTCCTGAATTTGTGGCAGTAAACTAAATGTTCCACCATATGTCACAACATTGTCTCCACTCCTGCATCGTTTCTGTCTTGTGTGTGAATATATATATTTATAGGCTGCAGGGCATAAATAAGAAAATATGATACAAAGTGTTGAATGTTTTTGTTTGTTTGTTTGTTTCTTCATTTCAGGGTTATAAAAGTAAATGCACTGAATCTATTTACAATAGGAATAGCAAACCTCTATGCATGCTCAGCTCTGACACAAGTTTGTGTTTTAGAACGGGGCTGTGAAAAGGCTCATCCCTAAAGATGAGTGCCTCAGTGCATAACTGCCGTTTCTGTTTACATTGCAGAGGCGTGCCGAAGCATATTGTAGCGTTAGCGTCGCTTGCACTTCAACCCTAAACTGTTGTGGACTGATCTCTTGGTAAAAAGTCCAGAATGTAAGCATTATCTTATATGTATTTTTGTGTTACAGATGTATCAAAATGTCAAATTCAGCAGCATATATACACATATATATGTGCATTTATATCAGTTACTCTCCAGGTTTTAAATCTTTCTGTCTTAAATTTATTTTAAACAAAATCAAAAAAAATATTTGCTGTTTTTTATGATGGAAAACTTTGTGTAGACTATGGAATAATTAATGAAGCAACTATACAACATGTTCTTTTGGTTCTATTTCCCTTTTAATTTCACAGCATCATCTTACTTTTTTATCCATTTCTTTCGTTCTCCATCTCTCCATCTGTTGCTCTTTCTTCCTGCCTCCATCCTCTCCATCTGCCTTCGAGGACATTTTGCTAACAGGGTACTTGACAGGAGAGAAGTGAGCAGAGAGAGTGGCCTTTTTCTACTGAGTAAGCTAGTCATCCAGGGCTAATTAAATATCACTTCAGAGAGCCTGAGTCGCTCTCTCTCCTTGTTTCCCTTCTCTTGGTGTCTCTCTTGCTGTCTTCGTTAAAGTGGGTGCCTCTTTTAAACTGCATTAACACTCGTATCTCATTCTTTCTTCGCCGTTTTCGGTCTCACAATCTCACTAACCCCCGATTCTCAGTCGCAGCCTTGGGCTCCTTTCATTCAAATTAACCTTTCAGTGTAAAAATCACACGGGAGCGCACCGTCTGAGCGTAGAACGCATGTCTGCGTGTGACACAGAGGGAAGAGTTTAGTGGGCGTGAGTGTAGCTGAGTCTTCGGGGTCAATGCAAGTCATTGTCCATGTGATTGTGAATTAGATTTTTTAAATGAGCTCTGCTGTCGGCAGCTGATCAGGAGACCAGGAGCCTGGACAGAACAGGTGAATGACGCTGGGTTGTCATAATTTTATGCATTTTATGCAGTGAAATCAAAACAGGCCAGAATCCTGTTGCGGATCATTTTGCCTTAACAATTAAGACGGTAGCAGTGGTGATTTAGATTACAGCTGAAACCAGAAGTTTGCAAACACAGAATAAAAAAAAACACATACACATTTTTTTTTTCTCAATGTCTAAAGTGAAATGAGACCAAACTTCTTATGTTTTAGATCAGGTAGAATTACTAAAATTATTTCTATTTTCTAAATACCACAGTAATGAAAGAAAGAATATATCGGAGATTTATTTATTACATTTTTCACCATTAGAAATGTATATTTATTTCCTCATTGTTTGGTAGCACTGTCTATATACTATATGATGTAGGTCAAATGCTATGTTGTTTTGTTTTTTTCCACAAGCTTGTCACAATAATTGTTTGGGAGTTCTGGCCAAAACCAGTATAACTCAGTCGGGTTTGTAGCTGCTCATTTTCAGATCTGTCCACAAATTATTGACACGATTGAGATCAAGGCTTTGTAATCTCAATCCCGTCTCAATCCATGCCAAAACTTTGACTAAGTTGTCTTTAACCTACTTTATAAACACTTTGGCTGTATGTTTAGGGTTGTTTTCCATTTGGAGCAAATGTATCAAATCTTTAACTTCATCTTCATTTTCCCCGTTTTTCTCCAGATGTAACGATAGTCATCATGTTGTGTTCCTTAAACTTCACATCACGAAGGCTGCATTATGTACACGAGTTGGATAAACGCGAATACTGAATTTAATCATAAAAGGTAATCTGTAGTTTTTAGTCAGAGCCTGAACATAAATTATTTCATTTTAATCAATATGAGCTTTGAATTGGTTCCTTTAGAGGGTAAATGTGCACAACACTGGGGACCACCAGTCAAAGTAAAAACCAGGGTTTTAAATTGTGCCTAAAAATCAACATATTATTGACAGTCTGTGTCCAACGGGCTGTCAGTGTCGTGTTCAGCCTGTTGGACACAGCAGTGAGCTGTGGGCGGACAGAAATATTTCAATCCAATTTCTAAGAGGCAGAGTTCAGAAATGGTAGCAGAAGGATGGCAAAAGAAGATTGTAGGGCTGAGAGCGAGAAGTGAGGTCACATAATTTAAGATCATTTTCTAAACATTTCTCTCTCTGGTTTCTTGCTTTTAATAAATATGTTTATTTTTAGTAAAATTGTCATGAAAAAATAACTTTAGCAAGACACTTTTTAAACTTTAATATTTTCACCATCTCTTTTGCATCTATCCATTATGCTTGCAAAAACCAAAGACAAAACTGAAAAAGCAGAATCTAGCCTCGCAAAATACTTCAACAAATAAATACACATTTATAAGTTATGTCTATACATTCAAAAAAATAAGACAAAGATCAATGCATGCAGTCACTAAAATATTTTTTATGTTAGTTTAGATTGACAGCTTCGTCTCGGATCTGACCAGGAGTTATTGAGCGCCAGCATATTGTGGGTTTACAACTCCGTGCTTCACATTTTTCAGTCTGGTGCAAACAAACATTTAGTTCTGGTTTGCTTTGCTGTCCACCACTTTCCTCTAAAACACATATAGATAAGGTCACATCCTTATTGGACAGCTTGTCTGAAAAGTTTGCTAAATAAACTTCTATAACAGCCATTGAACTCTGGGTTTTTGAAATTTTACATTTCTAAATTATTTTCAATTGCAGTGCAGGCGTATAGAAACCTTTATTGTCACATTTTTTACTTCTACATTAATCAGAGTATCTGGGCTGCTGTTTTTTATGGACAATCACAAAATTATTGATTTTATGTACAGTTTTAACAGCAGTTTGTTTTAAAAGTCGATTTTTTTAAAGAGAGAATATGGAAAACTAAGCTCACACACATGGACAGTAATGTAACAGCCCAATGTTTTCATGCTAAATAAGGAAAATGTTATTTTATGTCTATATTAAACATTTTTTTCCCTTTTCCTTTAACTGAATGACACCATTTCTCTTTGTTCCACTGTGTATTGTGCCATTCCAAAGGAAAAAAAAAATCTGAGCATTGGCTCCAAGTATCTGTGTGTTTGTTTGAAAAAGAGATTCATGTTGGGCACACAGATGGGATAGCTGAAGATGATTAGAGTGGTATTACATTGTCGCTGGCTTGGCACACTCTGCTTTAATTACCCAGCGAAGCAAACACACAAAGACATCTTACTGTAGAAGCACACATAATGATGCTAACAAACACAACCGCCTCACACACAAATGCATGTAAAGAAAACCCACAAATGCACGAATTCCTCAGGGCCATGCAGTCCGATGCACACATATAGACCGAAGTCCACATTACGAATGCAAACATATACACTGACTCAAAATATCAACCACACAAGACTTTCATAACAGTTCCAAGAAGAGATTTAATAAATTCAAAATTACAATAAAGGTGTTTCACAATTTAAAATGTCGAGAATGCACTCAGATAAATTGTGCTACATTTAGGGGAAAAAAATTAATTTATTCTGATAACCAACATGAGAAATTGCCTAGTTGACCTCCAAACATGCTCTATAGTTTGACTCACTGCTGAAGTACAAGTGGCTGTTGGGCCTAAATTACTTTTTTAATGTGCAATTTCTGAAATATATGAGCATGCATATTGAAATTCCATGTTTTTCAGAAAAAAAAATCAAAAATTTAATGGAACAGACATGGAACGATCTTAGGCTTAGCAGATATGAAGACAGCATGTACAACACATGAACTGAATGAGGTTAAAACTTGATAGAAAACATGAGAAAATGTCAGAATAAACTAAATTAGTTAGTTTTTTGAACTCTGTGAAAATCCATGGACAGGCTTGTGACAAATAGAGGAGGAAAGCTGTTGAATAAGGGGAAAATAATGAAAGGAGAAAGAGAAGGAGTGGGTCAAGAGATCAATCTATCCCACAGATGAAAAGCAAACTGCAATTGGTACGGCACAAACATGCATGTCATCCCTGGGAATTGGCTTGCAATTGGTGGCTCATCAGGTTCCTTTTTTCTTTTTCTGTGCAAATGGGAGAGCGGTGGAGGGCAAGATAAGAAAAAGAGAAACAGACATTTATATTTTATTGGACAAGATGCTCTGATGCCCTCTTAAACTGATGTTGCAGCTCTCTGGAGGGCGGAGACGACGTACCGAAACATGCAAAGAAAAAAACGGCGAAGGAAGGAAGAAAGGCAGATTGAAAGACAAAGAGGGGGAAAAAAGTGAAATATGAGTGAAAAGGGAACAGAGGAGATGTGGAAGGGAGCCTGACAGGTTAATCTAGAACAAATATCCATAGTGACAGAACAAGAAAGCCGGATGTGGTGAGTTGCTACTGGGAGTGGATAAGAAGGGATTTACACAGTGAGTGAAAAAGGGAGGAGGTGAAATTGAAAAACTGAGAGACAGAGCCAGCAAAAGACAGGCAGTAAAGATGAGGACAGGGTGATGGAAAAAAAAAAGATGTGGTGGTAGAATCAAGAGGCAACAACTGTATAATATGAGAGCTGAAGAAGAAGGGTGTTGAGATAAAAAAAGAAACAATCAGAAAGGCAAAGAAGAATCCACAGAGACAGGACCAGAGAAAATGGAAATAGGCAGAAATACGAGGGGATTGTGAAGCCTCAATAGAGTTTGTCACAAAATAAGAAGTGAAGATAGACATAGAGCAGATGAAGATATACTGAGATGGCAAAGGTTGTCATTCTCATAGTCAAATGATGAAAGACTGAGTCAGTGGAGGTTTTAAAGGAGACGAAGGAACCCTTCAAACCACTTTGTCTCACATTCCCTCCATCAACAAGTCCAAGGTTATGTCACCTTATAGCAAGACTTTTGATTTATGAACCAATATATCTGTGGTAAATGGCAAAATGGACTCACATGCAAATACACAGAAGACACCAGGTGGCAAATTGTTTAGAACAACATTGTTTACTCCCAAAATTAAATTAAATTCAGATGAGCTGTAAAAGTGCTTGCTAAAGTAACAGCATTAAAGGGTGTACGTATTGAGCAAAATTCACATTTTGCATGTTTTTGTACTTTTATTTAGGTCTCTTCTGTTTCTAGAAGCAAGTGTTTTAATAAAAACACCCAGCTGTGTTTTGATCATAAGTTAATGCTTTTTGGTTTCTGGAAAGTGACTTGTTTCAAAACTCTTCCGAATGTAACATTACAAATCAGCTGGCACCTCACCTAGCAACCATAGAACATCCCAGCCTGTTACCAAGTAACCCCACTGGAGCTCTGCTCATCACCTAGCAACCTAAGCGGAGCTCCAGCTCATTTGGCCAGTAGATTTTACCACAGTATGCGACATGCAATGGCTGCTGGAAAATACAAGTATTTTTCTGTTGACTTACCATCCAGAAACCACTAGCTGCATTCTTGTTGGTTGTGCAGGAGGCTCCGCTTCTGCTTTTCAAATATGTACGGTTGTATAATTGTAGCCACTTTCTCGTGTGAGTGTAAATGTTGAGTTGGGGAGCATAGCCAGCAGCTTATTTGGATTTAAAGTGACAACAAAAGGCCCAAAACAGCTCATTCTGAATAGTGCTAAAAAAAAGACAGAACAGGGAAAAATGACCAAAAGATCAAGTTAATAAAACAATATAGGTCATATGTTTTGCTTGAAACAAAATTCTTGAGACTAATGAGGATAATTCTGTTCATATTCGAAGGAGCTGTTTCCCATAATATGGTCTTTTTTTTATACAAGTGTTTCTGGCTGAAACGCTTGTGTAACTCAGTCAACTGTTGCAGAGACTCACTTTTCCCATTGAGCTGCATGTCTGCATTAAAACTCAAATGGATTTTAGCTGTTCACGTTTCTTTACCAGAGCGTAGGAATACTCTCAGTTCCTGCGACAGGTTTAAACATTTTCAGCAACATGCCACGCTACAGAATGGCAGATTTTGCTGAGATATTAGAGAAAAAGCTTGTGACATGCTAAAAGCTCAGAGCCTGTGTGAGTATTTTGCTTATATTTTTCAAAAAAAATAAACACAAACCAAAGTTTTAAAATGAATTTGGATTGAATTTTGTTTCTACTGTCGATATAGACATGCAGTGACCTAAAAACCATAAATAGTTGATAATTGTTGCTAGTAAAACTGTCAAATTTGAGTTATTGAGAGAATAAGTAAAGATCAAACATTTTTTTCATGACTATCCTTTATGATCACTTTGCAAAAACCCAAAACACCTCTTATGAAAGATTTAATGCCCACAGACATGGCTGTGTCAAAAGAAGACACTTCAACAGATGACAAGACACGCATGTAGCTTGGCAGTGAGGACAAGAAAGCAGATGTGGACAGGAAGTGATGATGAGGGAAGAGGGAGACAAATGGAAAGATGTAGATAGATTGAGACAGCAAGTCAGGGAGGATATCTGAGCATTTGGCCCTGAGCCTGTATAAACACTGCAAGCTGACAGCTATATCTGTGGGCTTTATTAACATGGGAGGCACAAATCCATGCGTGCATCAATTCTCCAATGTATAAAAACACACCCACTTTGACAAGGAAAAAAGAAGAGAGAATTTTTTTTTAGCCCCACAATCCAAATAACTACTATTGTCACATATTAAGCTCATAACAATTGAGAAATTAATCACAAAGTGGAGAATATGCTCCGAAAAGCATCAGACATAGAACAACTGCCCTAGAAGCGTTATCAGAGATATATAAACTTTAGATTTTAGGTTGACGCATAACTGACTCAAACCACCGTTAGAAAGTAGCACACCGCCCAAATCGAAGGCGACGGGTTGTTTTAAGCAGACTGGGCCCTCACATGAATGTAAACCTAACATGCCAGATGGTTCGTTGCACAGAACCATCTGGAAAGTTGTCGTTGGAAAGTGACTGAGAAATGGCAGGTGCTTTCAAAGAAATTCTGGCAAGCAACAGAGCCATTTGAGCCTGTCTTTTACCAGCAACACAAGTGACGCCTTCTGCAGCGAGAGGTTGATGAAAAATCTGGTTCTTGTCAGTCACAGTGGGAAAACAGCCATGAAATTTCAGAGAAGAATCACTCTCCAGCTATGATGTAGCTCATCGTACACCAACTTGTGACAATAGATGCTGGTAAAAGCTGCACATTGGTTCTGAACTTTACAGATAATATTTTCATGGCAAACAGGGCGCATGACAAAAACAAAAATCCTTAAATCCCTGTAATTGTTATTAGGCCATAATTTGATTTCAGACAATTGTTGAGTTCAGGCAGTTTGTACTTTTCTGAAGGTCTGTCTCAAACAGACAGAGGTCTAATTTCAAACCATCAAATTGCAAAGTCAAATTTATTACAAGTTATGTTTGATAAAATCTACATTTTTATAATTGAAAATAACAGGTTCTCACACTGTGTGCCTTGAAAATACATGCAACAGCCCTGTGCTCTAGGTCCTAAATTTTATTTATTGTTACACCTCATGACACACTGCTTGAATGTTGATTTTTTTTTTTTTTTTTTTTTTTTTTTTGTGACTCAGTATGTTTGGATATTTAAGGAAAAATCTGAACTCGCATCCACATTTTAAGGCCCTTTTTAGGTGAGTCGGTTGCTGCCAGTGTTCACAAGACGGCAAAGTCGTATAAATTAAAGCGCACGCTGCAAGTAACCTTTACAAAATCTGTACTGTACAAAACATCTGATCTGAATTTCTCCACGGTCAACCTTGGAAATCTTGTACTTATTTTTCCTGGAGTCCCTGGGCCCAAATGTGTGGCTTGCAGCCCAGCAAGATGGATTCTCTCATGTTAATGAAATGGTGCTGGAGTGTGTTCCTTTGTGTGTGAGAGAGAGACATAGGAGAGGTGGCAGCTGGTTGTCACAGTGGGCAACAGGATGGTTATTCTGTCAGAGTTGGCACAGGGGAATGACATCACCTGTCACGTTGTTTAATTAACACCTTAGTGTGTTTGTGTGTGCGGGTTGTTTGTGTGTTTTTGCATTACCTCTGCTGTGAGGACATAAATCTGTTTACATAGTCACACTGAGGGAATTTGCTTTCTCTTTGGGGACACCAAGTCAGTCCCCATAACATAAATCATCAGGTTTCGGATTCATTAGATAATGTTATTTTTTTAGGTTACAGTCAGAATTAGGTGAGTTATAGTCCCAGTTATGAAGCTGGAGGAGATTTACAGGAAATGAAAGTGTAAGAAAGTTTAATGCCCTTCTGGGGTAACAGAATCACAACAGTCTGTGCATGTCTGTCACTTTTATGCTGAGTTTAATTAGCATCCCAGTGTGTGTGGGACACTGAGAATAAGTGTATGTGTTTCCATGCGGCTGTTGTAGGTGTGTGTGTGTGTGTGTGTGTGTCAATGACAGCAGAGGTCACTCCTACAGGTTTAATCTGGACTCGCATCAGGAAGTAGGATGGCTTCATCCGGTCTGATTGGCGTTTCCGTCGGCAACCCAGAGGTTTACCAGCTGCACCGATGATCTGCTTCCTATAAGGATGAAATCCTCTCTCTCCTCTCTCTCTCTCTGCTCTCTCTTTCTCTCTTTCTCTCTTCTCTCTCTCTCTCTGCTCTCTCTCTCTCTTTCTCTCTCTTCTCTCTCTCTCTCTCCCCTCTCTCTCTCTCTCTCTCTCTCTCTCTCTCTCACACACACACATCCTTGCTTACTCAGGCATGAACTCATAGTCACACTTTTCCTCTCATTACCCTGCAGTGAGCTGGACCTTTAGACAGCCTGTCACACCTCAGAGTAGCGATTAAACTATCTGCCACTTCTGCACTTTTCAGGTTACAATATGTGTTTAGCAAAGCACTCTAACTTGGCTTGGCAGGGTTAAGTTCAATAATTTTGATGGTAATTATGCGTAGCACTTTTTGAGGTCAGTGTTGTTTGTGTAAATACTGAAGTCAATGATTTACTCCCACTATCATTACTGCCTCATTAGGAGCGATTACTACTAGTCAAATAGAGCATTATGATCTGTTGTTGCAGATTGTATTTGGAGAAGAAAAACAGAAATTGGTTTTAAATAATGTCTTGATCTTTTTAACTCCAGTAAAGACTAACTTTGACAATCTTCCATGACGTGCATCTCATCTTCTAACTGCAATAAGGGGCTCTGTTGGTTTGGGATCTGGTGACTATATTGATTACCTACTTTTAAAAGATAATCAGTCTGTGGTCATAAATGAATAAACAGTAACTAACTAATGTTGGCACTTGGTGAACACCCATTGGTGTCTGTCCTTATATTGCGATTACACATGCTGATATTCCACAATATGTATAAAATATTTAATGAATGTGTGACTTATTTAGTCTTTCTGACTGGCCATAAATATGCAGTGAAAATGCACAGGATGAGGCAGAAAGTACCATGCCACACTAATAGGGGGCAGTAACGTGCCCACTGTGCTCTTCTTCAGTTCGTTAAAAAGACTGAAAACAGACCAATATATGGAACCAATAAAGAACCACTGAGACAGAAAGACTTTTGAAAATGTAGGAGAGCAAAGAAGATTTTAACAAGAGAAGAAATAAAAGTAAGATCATACCAGATTTTCAAATGTAATTAAAAAAAGAGTAATAATAACTAGCAGGAAAAGTTGACAATGAGGTTTATTTTCAAAGATTTTTTTTTCCAGGACATAAATTCTCTTCTCCTTGTTGTCTCGCTCATTTCCATGTGTCTTTTCCTCTCACTTCTTCTGATTTGCTTGTTTCCATCCTCCAGAAATTTGAGTACTTCATCATGTGGGGCGTCGTGACAGCGAGGCATTAATCCTGGCTCCTCTGTCACACGGAGCATTGCAGATACATAGATATGAACACAAACACCCATATGTGCACACATGCTCCAAAAACACAAACATCCACATGCTCTCAAACATAAATGCACAGACACGTACACACAACGCAACCTTGGTGACAGATTTGGAAAGAGATTCAATCCCTCTTCAGCTTTACTGTATTTTATGTTCATTTTATTGCCATGCAGCACAGCAGGAAGAGTAACGGAAAAAAAATTCAAATGAAAAACAGCCCTGACATTTACAACATTATACAAACTTCAGAGCAGCAATGAAAGTTAACACAATCAATAGATATGCAAAGCACCACAGTCTGTTCTATCTATCATAATAAGCAGCACAATAAGCTGCACAGCAATATATAGTGATATGCAGAGATTGCTGTTTATGTTTAGGTATTTCACACTTTTTTGGTACTATAAAAACTTGTTGCTAGTGAAAAGAAGAGAAAAATTAAACTTAAAAAAAATGACAGTTTAATTTTACACGTCATGGTGCTCTGTTCAATCGTTTTGTGCAGAAATAAATTTAAATCAGCTAATATGCTTATCACCTGAGAAGCAGACTGCAAAATCCTGAAATAGTCCCTAAATGTAATTAAAGGGGCAATATTATGCAAAAATGCCTTTTTTGAGTTTTGCATCATTAAAATTTACCTAAAGTATTGCCTTGGTTCTCATGCATGTTGGAGAAATCCTTTAATCTCCATGGCAACCATTCAGCTGTTCAAAATGCCTGGGTGGACAAAGCTCCGCCTTCGAGACACAGGTCCTCCTACAGTATGCTTTGTTGATATAAAAGTGTATGTCTCTACCATGCACTCTGTGGAGACATGTATCTATAAAACTTTTTATGGATGTGTTTTTGTTTTGTTTTGTTTTTGCAATGAATAAAGCTCTGCCTTATGTGAAAAATAGAAATCCAGACTAAGTTTAGCCAGAGATAACACAGATAAAGACCAGGGTCTCTCTCCTCTTTCCTTTCTGAAATTTGAAGAGGAAAAAAAAAAAGGACATGTCTGGCTTGAAAGAAATTCCTGAAAAAGAGCCTTACATAAGCTGTGAAACATCTGGAAGTGTGATGGTTGTGGATGCTTTGCTGCTGCAGAATCAGGCCAGCTGCCTGAATAGAATCCATCATCATTTTCAGTGTATCAGCAGGTGCTTGAGGAAATGTGAAACCATCTGTAAAACAAGTTAAAGTTGAAGCAGAAGTAGACCGTGCAACATGACAATGACCCAAAATCTATTACATCCCCTGACTGAGGATTGAGAATAGAAAAGTCCTACATCAAGTCAAAGCTTCCACTTGGGTAAGATTTGTCCCTTAACCATTATTCCACAGTGTTAACAAGATTTACTGCAATTAGTAGGACATATTACAAAAGCAGGAGTGTTTTTTTGTTCCTAATTTCTTAAGAAAACAGCAGTTTAATTCCAGCAAACACTGGAGACAGTTGAGCAAACCAGTTATAAGCATAAACCGCCTTATGCAGATCATGCACATTGTTTGGCACAGAACTGAATTTTAGGAACTCAAAGGATTATGAAACAATGTTTGCAGGAAACCAGAGAAGCAGCAGAACATTAAACTCCTCCACCAATCCAACAGTCACTGTGCCCCCGAGCAAAAGCAATTAGCAACAGAGGCTTTAAGAGTCATAACTGATATCATACAGGAAGAGCTTTCACAATTCCTGCCCATGGAAATTTCGCTGTCAGTGCAAAGGTTGTGTAGGCAAGCCCTTGTGATTGATGACCTCCGCTGAAAGTTTTTTTCTCAATAATACCTTTAGGTAGAAATATATGCTTTCTACTGTACTACAAAAGCTTAGTTTCATCACAAAAGTTATTATTTCTCTAAAAACTTACACATTCCCAATCTGGCCCTTTGTTGAATGTCATGCCATAATCTCTCTCCCCCTTCCTCTGTTTCTCCCATAATGCAAAAATCCACAAGCGCTCTAAACATGTTAAAAAAAAAAAAAACAGTACCAGGGCAGGAAAGGGTTGGTAGCCTGAACTGTGACTTCAGAGAGAAAAAAACACAAGAAGCTATGGATCTGCATTCAGTAATTTACCCTCAGGGGGCCTGAATGGGAAAAAATATAAACTATAAAGGAACAGACATGCATCTGTTGCAAGATCTATAAGAATTACATCTATGTATTAATACCTTAGAAAGATGAAATATTTCCCATATGTCCTGGCCAAGGTATAAGTGCACAACCCAGACCTGATAATCCAAAGCCTCCAAGGATACAGTTTCATTGGGATTAAGGTCCCATAACACCAAGAAAACGTAAAGCTAGAGTAAGTGGTGCAGATCTGAACTGTACTGCTTAGGTTACCCAGAAGAATTCAAATATTGCATCAGACTCAAAAAACACCTAAAATCTTAGGCCATGTGCACACGGAGAAGAGCAAGGTACATGTTTGAAAACAATTTTAAAAACTGTGGGTCCCCACATGTTGCAGCGCAGTCGGTGTGCAGGAGCTATCGGTGGCGCTGTAACACTGCCCAAGAATGCTACAAAAAACATGTTTTTTATTTGTGAGAATGACACACATGCAGGATAAAGTGAGAGATGTAGGTACAACATCATTTAAAAAAAGATGTGACTCACATGGCCATGCAGAAACATGAAACCTGCGTTCTGAAATTTATCCACTCGGGAATCTGGTTTCAAAACTGACCATTTCTGGTCTCCCAGGATGCCTAAACGACAAAAACAATTACAGACACACCTAAAATTGCATCCATGTGAGCCTTATAAACTTGAAATGACTCTTTTAATTTTGCTGCGTTACTCTGTTTTTACCAATGAACATGTGTCATGTAAAGTTTGCCCCATTTACCCCCATTTTGACTTCAGCGACAAAGAAATATAGAGTTTGCTCTGGTCAAGACTAACGATGCAACCAAAGGATTTACCGGGATTTAAACTGAACAAGATTGTGGAAATAAACTTAAAAGAGATAAAACTAGAATAATTAATTTAATTTATAAAAAAAAGGCACAAAGAGACAAAAACAAAAGCTAGGCTGGCTGAAAAAAGGTAGAGGACTACTATATCACTGTGTGCAGACAAATGGCACACAGCGCTGCTCACTGGCTGGATAAGAGACAGGTCTTAAACTATGACCAAGGTCAACTCCCCCGCTACCTGGCTCATCCGCACCGACATATTTACACCACTGTCATCTCCATTTTTGTGTCTTTACCCGTTTTTCCTCTTGTTTGTTGTCTCTGCCAGCAGCTCCCTCTTCCTCTCTCACTCACACAACACACCACATAAATACTGCTACTGCAATAGAAAGAAAGGAAATGCAGCATTGAACGTTGTCTGATGAGGATAATGTGTTTTCAGACAGCTTAATCTTGAGACTTTTTATGCAGCTAATTATTTTATGATGATACATTTAATATCAATAGAGAAGTTAACCCTCCCCTTATGTTAATTTTACCTTTATCTTCACTTTTTGCTGCTGATCTCTACACATCCATCTCCACAGCTACCTTTACTAGGAACTCATGGGGACTCTAAAGCTTTCCCAAGCCTGCAGTAAAATATAATCTTCAGTTAATGGGTGTGCCCGAGGCCTCCCCTAGAGCATTGTGCATGAAACACCCAGGAATCCATCTGGAAGCTATTATTAAAGTATCACAAAACTGGCCGTTCAGTGCAAAAACTGAGCTCCTTATCTATTCCTAAGAGTTAATTCAAGTAAATCTGCATAGGAAACTCACAACAACCACTCTTAATTAGTCTCATTAGTTCTAATTACCGCCATAGCTTAGTTTTAGTTTTAGTTTTTTTCTTTCTGATTGCCCAATGACATAGATGGATAATGATAAACAAAGCTACATAAATGAAATGCAAATCTTTTCTTAAGTCAAAAAACTTAACCTTAGTAAATCTTATTGAATGCTTACATTAACTAAATATGTTAACTGCATGTTTTTAAATGAATCCCATTGTAACAAACATTTATACAGACAAAATGTCACCTGATACTTTCTATAAGTAACCACGCAGCGATTGAATAAAACGCAGCAGAAATGAATCGGAGACGCTTCACAGTTATAATTTTCCACACGTAATCAAGCAGAGCTCACTGCTGAGCATTTAGCTACACACTGACAAAATGTTTATTCAAGGACTTCATCTGTCATGCTCCTCAAGATCTGTCAATGTGTGGTTTGTTTTGTTACAACATGTAATTTGACATGCATTACTTAGTTACTCCTTCAGTTCATTGTTGTATCAGGAAAGGACATGAAAAATGTTTTTCCTGCAAAACTTTATGCTCAAAAACAAAGTCTGCAGCCCATTTGTTGGTCTGACTGCTGACCCCACTAGGATCATCTTTCTTTGCTGTGGCATGAATTATATTGTATCCATGTCCGTCAATCTTTGGTTTTCTTTCCTTTCCTTCAGCCAAGATTGCCGTTGTTCCGTTATCATGGTGGTGTTTCAGTCAATAGTTGTTAGTTGGGTGAGAGGAATTCTGCACTTCATCCTTTTTCTTTGTTGCCAAACAGTTGCTATTTTTTTTGCCAATTTTTTTCTGTCAAATTTAACACTTTCCCAGTAGTGAAAGGTGCGATCCATAAGCACTGGTGACTTTCTGCTTGAAAGAAGTGAAGCTCTTATCAACTCTCTGGACTGTAATTTGTTACATTTTCAAGATTGTTTCAGGTTTTCTGACTTTAAGATAAGGATGTAATGTGCAGCGTTTTGTAGTACCATTGTATGATTTTTAACTTTTTCACTGTCACCAAAAAATATTATTACCACATACCATTTCACAAATTTTAAAAACTTTTATATCTACCTTACACTTCAGGACCACAATGCATTTCAACTGTATGATGTAAAATTTCTATCCCACAGTTGCAGTTTAAGAATACGACTTTTACCACCCAGCAGTAAAATCATTAGTTCAGTGCCACAGTTCAATCAACATAAGCACCAGTAATAAAAATACAACAATGTTATCACATGTTAATGTCTTTGCAGACCAAACATTCATTTATAGCCCTCAGAGAACCTGTCGATAAACAGCTGGGGAAGCCTGAATGATATGGTGTAAAACACACACAAAAAGCTCCTCAAGCTTAACAATAGACTGAGCTGCGCGCTTTTCACTCATATCTCTTCATTATGTTTCAAAACTGTGCTACATTGAAGCATCTGCTGCTGCCTTCATGATGTATAGTTCCCAATTGTTTGTGAGTTTACTATTAATAGCTTGTTTGGCAATGAGCTTAATTGATTTCCTTGTGAGCTAATTGATTGCAAGGCAGCAAGGAGATTTGTTTTGGAAAGTAAATCTAGATGATTGCCTGAGAGATTAACAACAGAGATAAACAAAAGAGAGGGAAAAAAAGAATGACATTTCTTCACCTTGGTAATTAAGACTGAGGGTCTGACCTCAGACTGTGACAAGTTTTGCTTTTGCTTCCTGGGGACATTCTTTGTCTTGTGTGCCAAGCATATTAACCTAAATTTTAAAGTGTTTGGATTGTTATTTAAAAAGAAGTGATGTATTGCATAAATGTGTATTCATCTATCTTCCTCTTCTCATATTTGAAACATGGAACATTATATGCAAGTATGGCAAAATAGGTCTGAAAGTTCAGTTAATGACTCACTGTACATTTCACCATCTCATAAAGGAAGTGATGTTGGGAATGTTTAAAATGAAAAATTGTCCCTTTATTTTAGAGCTTAGCACTGTGGCAGTTTTAATAGGACTTGAAGATTTTAACCTACTTTATTAAAAACAACTGGTGTTCTGCCCTGCTCTCTGAGAGCAATGAATTACAGCAGCTCCGAGGCTGACAGGTCGAGTTTGACTCAACAAAAGCAGCCAGACCACAATAAATGAGCATCTTATTGTTGCTGATCAGGCTGATGTGGAGCAGTTGGTTAAAGTGGTAGGCTAACGCTAGCATGTTTGCTTCGTTTTAAAGCTGCAGTAGGGAACTTTTTTAAAATATGTTAACATATTTGTGAAAGCTGTTTCTATGTCCTGATAGTGTAATATGAAACATCTTCTCTGCGCTCCCTCTGTAGTTCTACTGCCATCTGCAGAAATACATTGTTATCTGTAAGAAACAACCAGTTGGAGCCAATATTGCTCGTGTACATGCGATTCAAATCTTGCTGCTACGTGGAGTCTGCTGTGGATGGCAGATAAATAGTTTTCCTGTAACATTAGGGTCTTTCTCCAGTGTTGGCTTCTGCAGCAAATCAGTAATTTTGAGGTTGTATGTACTGTGAGTGGGGAGGGTGTGAGCAAGCACATACACAAGCTTGATTGACAGCACTGAGACCCTCCTCCTGGTTCTGATTTGTTGTTTCTGACTGGGAGTGATGTATTTCTGCAGATGGCAGTAGGACCACAGGGAAGAGCCAGAGAAGCTTGATTGTATTTTTCTTTTTTTTTTACAGATTATGTGTCTCACATTATACTGGCAGGTCATAGAGGCAATTTGAACAAATAAGTGAAAACATATATATTTTTTTAAGTTATCTAATGCAGCTGTTATATGAGTGGTTGGTAATTCTGTTCCTGTATGTCAGTGGTGTCCCAGTTAACTTTACGTAGACAAATCTTCCAGAAAAAGATGTTCAGCAGCTTAATGAGTTCAGAACCTTGTTTTAAAATTCATTAATTAATGTTTCAGTAACTTTCTGCATCGCTTCGTTTTGGGTTAACTGCAGATTTCAATGAAATTTATTTTTCACTGTGAGCTCAGACTAGAAATGTGAAACATGTTATTGTTAGGGGCATTATGAGAACATTGACCTTGTAAAGTGTATTACTGTTTTGACTGAGAAAATACTGACCTTTAACAAAGTGTTACACGCAATCACCATAAAAATAGTGGAAGTCATTAGCCATTCATTTGGTTTGGTTGGGTCTTTTGAATAAGTGTTTTATAAATCCTTTCTGAAAATTTTGCTCTTTAGAATGAATGGCAGCTGTTTAATAAAATCAATTTTCAAACATCTCAATTTGTAAAAATTAAAGTGTTGCGAAGTTAAATGATTAAAAAAAGAAATAAGAGCAAAACCACACTAAAGTAAAATGTAAGAGAATCTTAAAAACGGGGAGGTTCTGACTGAGTGCACATTGTTTGAGAGATTAAAATGACTGTGTCTATGTATGTGTGCACACACCATTTAGTGTCTCCACATTGTGCGCAGGTCCATATTTCCCACAAGGCTGTGCATGAGCTGGATAACGCCTGCTCCCCAAGGAAGATGACAACGGCGTTTCCATTGTTGTTGTGATGATGTATTGCAGGGAAACCCCTTGGGGCAGAAACCAGTTATTTAGACATCAAATTAAGGTTGGAGACACACACACATCCACACACACACACATTCATAGTACAGCATAATAGGCACATACATGGTGCTTCATAAGCATTGATGTTGATGTAAGGGCATGCATATATACACACACACACAACCACTAGCAGGAGCACACAAACACACACGCTCGTTGCAGAAAGCCAAATATAGATGTAAATACATAGTAGGGCCAAACTTAGCAGTCCATGTTTGGTGTTTGTTTTTCCATGGTGAGTTTGTGGAGGTCTAGTAAAGTGGAAATTGTTAGAATACCTCAAAAATGAAAATGCAACAAAGAGTTTAGTTCCAACTGTAATCATGATACAACAGGCTTGTGATTTACATCCACCAAAATGACAACAGTGTGGGATAAAAAGCCGGGGTAGCTTCCAACAAACAACAAAACCATTAAACACGCCTTCCTTAAGTTTAGAACAAAATGAACTGACGTGAAATGAAATGAATCAGTTCGCTGTCCAGCTCCAAAGGCCTAGCATTGCACTTGGTGCTGTGGGGGAGAATGAAGAGGTTATATGAGAGGTGACTTGGGAAAAATGAAGGAAGGCAAAAGGATATGAGAGGCATGTGTGGTAAATTGACTGTGAAGGTGATTGAGTGAGGTTAAGAGGTGCATAGTGACTGATATACCCAACAGTGAGTCCACTGATTGGATAATCGGATGACTGGACCTCGCCAGCATTGCTCTCATGATGTGAAAAAAATGAAATGGTGAACTGAGTGAAAGAAGGAAGGCCCTGTGAGGTCAGGAGCAAAGAGCGGCATAAGATTGTATTTATTAGAAACTGCAATTTATCTGTCCGTTCTGGAAAGGAATCTGTCTCTTTATTCAAGTCAATCGCAGCTTGAAGAATAAGAAAGAAAATCTTTTTGAACAGAGCCAATCTCTGACATTTAAACAAAATAGTCTCTAAGTTTATATTGCAGTGAGAGAACAATATTTTAATTAGATAATATGTACATTTGCAGGACATCTTAGGAGAAAGAAATGATTAAAATACACAGAAATGCAACCCAAAACCCAAACACCTTACAGTCATGACAGAACTGGACTTTTCGACACTGAAATCAATGTCTCTAACATACAATTTCAGATTTGTTACACTTATTCTGTCTGTAAGAACTTAAATCTTTGTATTTACAGTTTTTTTTCAGGGACCATACTGGAGGTAGATAAAAAATGGCAATATATGGATAGCTCAAATCTGGACTAGATTTTATTATAGTAATTATAAATGAACTAAAATATAGTTAAAATATAGATTTGTTAAACATTTGCATGAAATTTTTAATTCTTAGTTATGGTAAATGCATTGTTGAAATCTTGTCACATTTGAGTGAACTCAGTATTATTGTCTATTATTTTGTTATTGTTACAGTCATCAGTAATATAGATGTTGAGTAGTTTAGAATTATATATATATATTTATATATATATATATATATATATATATATATATATATATATATATATATATATATATATATATATATGATTTAACCCATTTAAGAACTTTAAAATTTGTTATTTAGTTGTATCTGCTCTTAATCTGCTCTCAAGTTTGACTTTTGTATATTTAATTATTAATTCCTTTGGCATTTAGTACGCTGTGGGTAAGACACTGACTGCCTATAAATAATCTATGTAACCCCACATAAAAAGACAACTTTACTTAAAGTCATAGGATATTTAAGAGAATTTTATGAGGAATTTAAAAAACACATTTTTAGGTCAAAATCTTGTTCTTAGTTTTTATTATAACACTTTTATTATCCAAAAATATGCATGGTATTCTGAAACTTGATTTTGGACCAAAACAATACAGTAAAGATAGTTCCTGGCTATTAAAGAGTCTTAATTAATGTGTAAATAGTTATAATTGGAGAGGTAAGTATGTGTTCAAGTGTTTTCTGAGAGTAGGTTGCAGTTTTTGTGTGATTATCTTTTGAAAAATGTGTCTGCGTGTGTCCGTACTTGTGACTCAGCATGCAAGTGTGTCTGTGTTGGTGGTGTTATTGGCCAATTGAAGCGCCGGCCAGGGCAGAGCAGATCTATCAGGGCTGAGCTGATTCAGCATTACACAGCACAGGGAGAGAATTAAGGAATGGACACATTCACTTCCACACACACACACACGCACGCATTCACTTCCACACACACGCCCACACACACCTAAACACACCGTATTTCTACTGCCAACTTACCCTGAAGCGAAGCGTCCACACTTACACGGACACTATCTCCCACACTTCATACACACCTTGACACACGTGATTATATTCACTGCACACATACACACAACACTCTAATCCAAAGAGAAACTGCACATACACCCTCCTGGCGCAAACACCTAATGGAAATAGGATTATATGTTGCACTAGTTATTACAGGAAAGTGGTGTGTTGCGCTTAGGTCACACTGTCCTCACTGACATGTCGTGTGTGTGAATCGGTGTGTTTGTAGAAGAGAAGGCAAGACAGAAACATGTTTCTGTGTTTGTATGTCTCTGCACTTTGCATGCTGAGTACATTAAATTTCATGTTCTGGTGCAAATCTCACAGCAACTACCACAGGTGGGCAGTAGGTACATGCATGCTCAGATTTACAGTTTATAACCACAGAAAGCACGATTGACCGGATGTGTAATCACATAGGTTTGTAATTATTTCTTGAGATTATTTTGGTAAAACTGAAATAATATTTATATTTAAATTTGTCAAAACTAAGATAAGTTGATTTTTTCCCCCTTTTTTGTCCTAAAAGAATAAATTTTACAACTAATCTAGCTGTTTTATAAATCAAACACTTTGTTCACCTGTGTGATCACCTGAGGAATTCATTTTTCTGCTTGTGTTTTTAATTTTGAACAATTTAAAAAGGAGATGAAGACTGCTGTCTATTTTCTGGTGAATATTTCTAATTATTCGAACATCTTTTTTCAGTAATGGTGATTTCTTGTCTTTTCCTGCCACGTAAAAATAAAGATTTTCCCAACTACTCCCAGAACTTGCAAGGATAGTTTCCTCACTTTCAGCTCCCTGATTACTAGAAGCCTGTCACAGACTCTGTTGCATTAGGTTTCATTTTTACATTTGGAACTGTTGACTTTTTTACTCAATTTGGTTTCTGTTATTTTCCATAGATAATGCCAGTGTAAGCAACATAATTCAAGTATTAATGTCAGTTAAGGGGGCTGCACAGTGGCACAGTTGGTAGCACTGTTACCTTGCAGGAAGAAGGTCCTGGGTTTGATTCCCAGCCCCGGTCTTTCTGCATGGAGTTTGCTTGTTCTCTCTCTGTGCATGGTGGCTTCTCTCTAGGTACTCAGGCTTCCTCCCACAGTCCAAAAACATGACTGTCCGGTTAATTTGTCTCTCTAAATTCTCCCTAAGTGAAAGTATGTGTGTGCATGGTTGTTTGTCCTATCTGTCTCTGTGTTGACTGGGGACCTGTCCAGGGTGACCTCGCCTCTCCCCCAGAACGTTAGCTGGAGATGGGCACCAGCACCTCCTGACCCCACTAAGAACAAGGGTGTTCAGAAAATGGATGGATGGATGTCAATTAAGGAAAAATGCCAAAACTACATTTCTTTTTATTAATCTTTATATAAACTGCTGTTCAGGATTGTTTCTTTCCCCATATCTTGGGGCGGATATTAGGGCCTCAAAGACTTTGGATGTTTTTGTAATGAATGCATGTTTTATGAAGTATGATGTTTTAATATTGTTACACTTTTATTAATGCATTCCAAACTCAAACATTTGACATTTCTGATCTTATAGCACATCTTTTTGGGAACACAACATGGACCATTTCATATGGTTTTAAACCTGCTGATGTTGAAGACCTACCTTTTTATATACTGTCATGAGTAAAATGCTTGCTTTTTATTTGTTTTTCTTTGGATAGGGCACCAAATCTGGCTCTACAGAAGCCCTTATCCGACTAAATCCAGCCCTGCCCATATCTTTCCTCAATCTGTACCTGTTTCTTTCCATCATTTGTCATATTTGCCTTTAATCCATCACCAGTAACTCCTTCATCAATCAACCGTAACTCTTTCTTCATTTCTGCCTCCTTTATCCCTCAACAGTAACTCCTTCCTCGCTTAGCAATACCCCCATCCACTCCTCTACCATAACTCTTTTTCCATCATTTCTTCCTTCAAATCTCAACCCTACCTCCTTCATCCCTCATCTCTTCCTAATTCCACCTTCATCTCTACGTCCTGCATACCTGATCCTTACTCTCTTCATCACTCATACCTACCTGGCCCTTTCTGGTTCAGGATATTAATGTCTTAAAACTGAACTTCCCTCTAAGGCTGCATCTCCAAAGTCTGCAGCTGCAAAGGTCCTGAGATGATTTATTTTTCTTCACCTACAACATTCTGAATTTATTTGAAAAACTGCAGTTTTATGATCTGATCTATGCTAGTGAAGTCAAATGTCATGAACTTAGTGGAAATGTTTAAATTTTGGTCACTTCATTTTATAAACCGTGTTAAATGTGCATATAATGAAGCTGCTCAAAAATACATCCTTTAAATGAAGTTATTCTCAGAGTATTCTGCTTAGCTGTTGTATTGTGTGTAAGAAATTCTCCTACTTTTGTCTGTGGGACGTCACAAAACGTTTACTGTACTTTACTGAATACATTAGGTATATCTTTGCTGCATTCATATCCCATTTAGACATATATTAATCAACGCTAGACCAAATCAAGACTCACAGCTATATAACTGGAAAAAGGGACGATTTTACGCCGCATGCTTATTTAAATACGCTGCTACAGGAATATTATTTGAGCTGCACACACACACACACACACACACACACACACAAACAGTGCAGTCCTAACTCTGGAGTTATAAACTGATCAAACCGTGTGGTGTGTGACAGCTCCGCGAAGACGCCTGCCTCATTAGGAGAAGGAACCTCAACGTGTGTGTATTTGCGTTTGTACGTGTGCGCGGCTCTGTGTTTGACAGTTTCGCTGCCTAGGCACATATTTGAGTTTGTGTTTAGGAATCTAAAACTTGGGGAATGCGTGAACAAAGACTGAGCGTGTGTCTACACCTGATTACTTAAGATAGATGACTGTGAATTAAAACCTTTGCATAGGTGCATGTGTGAATGAGACACTCGGTATGAGTGTGAGTAGGTGGGTGGGACACAGTGGTGTGTGTGTATGTGTGTGTGTGTGTGTGTGTGTGTGTGTGTGTGTGTGTGTGTGTGTGTGTGCGTGTGTGTGTGTGTGTGTGTGTGTGTGTGTGTTTTTTTGTGCAATTGTCCCGTGGGGATAATGTGACGAGGCCCACGGTGTGATGTGTGATGTAAACAGGGATCATTAGCCACCAGCATTCGCACTGTGTCGACACCACCTGGGAGCAGATAAACACACACACAATCATAAGGAAATTATTCACCTGGAAAATAATCCACAGTCACTTATTTTGCTATTCAAGTAAACAAAAACACACATGCACACACATTTCACATCACACATCACATACATCCAATCTCATCACTTCCTGGGCGCATCCCCTCTTGTATCCTTATGGAAATTGACTCCAGACAGGGATTGGCTTTTTATGTCTGATTTATGTTTCCGCTGATTGTATGTGAGAGTGTGTGAGTGTGAGAGGGGAGGAAATTGAGCCCAGGCAGGGATTGCGTTTTTATGCCTGTTTTATTGGACAGCCTCTATTGCTGTCAAGAGTGGGGAAAGAGGAAAAAGGAGACAGGAGGGAGGAGAGGAGATGATAGGAGTGGAAACAGAGACGCAGATGAAGAAGGAAAAATGGGATATGAAATGATCTAAATAAGGGGCACTAAACTGGATAAAGAGCACGGAGAGAAAAGGAGACAAAGAAAGCAGGACTTATAAAAAACATGTGGAAAGAGTCAAATTTTATCAGAAAAGACCAGGGGAAAAGAGAGGCGAGGAGTTCGGGTGAAGAATATAAAACAGTGAATACTCGTCATTCTCCTGGTTCTGGGGCTGCACTCAGCATCATCAATTTGGGTCAAGATGTGGCATTTTTGGACAGCCCTTCTGATCCTCAAACTGAGCAAAAGTTATATTTTTGGTGCCTGAAACTTATTAGAAATTTAAAATGACTGCTTCCAGTCGCTGCAGAGATGCATGTACAGCTCAACGATCCTGCTTTAAAAAACAGGAACGACACAAAGATGAACGACACAAAGAGCCAGATTTAGATCATACTTAGACATTTAAGGCTGTGGTCTAAAACTTTTATCTAATAAACATCCTGTTTGAGATTAAATGAACTTCTCAATAATCTACTGCTTTACTTCTCCTTGTCTCCCCATTGTGTTTATGCCTTTTGCATTTTAATGCTCCAATAACAACCCAGTTAATCCACAAGCACAAAATGCAAATACTTTTAATTTATTCCTCAGTGAATCAGGAGTGTATTAAATTAAACACAGGTATTTACTAAATAGTTGGTTGGATTATAATTAGGAATATCACAGCTGAATACAAATTCACACTTAACTTTTTGAATTTTGGAAAAAAGGAGAAGATCTTAATAATTTACTTCCTATTTCACAATTATGTGCTACTTTCTCTTGGTCTATCGTGAAAATCTAATAGACATTATTTAATGTTTTTGGTCTTTATGTAACCAAACAGAAAAGTTCAGACAGTTTCAATAGATTTGAATTCATTCCTCATTGTTATGTTCAGTAAAATCGATCCTTTATCTACTTCATTGTAGGGCTGAAATGATTAATCGTAATTGTTAATTGAAATAATCGCCAACTAATTTAGTAATCAATGAATCATGAACTGGAGAATATACACTGCCAGTAATTAATCCAAAACTGTACAAACAATTTATACATTTTTAGTAAGGATAAAAACAAAAATCCTACATAAAAACAAAATCACCTGTTAACCTTTTGTTATCTAATTATTAAGCGTGTACTAAAAGAATGCTGTGTTATTGCATTTCAGGCAATAAACTGTTTATTTTCAGATTTAAAAAGGAATTTAACTTTGTTTTTTTTAGCATATTTTAATGTATTTCTAGTGTTTTTTTTGCTTTTGTTTTTTTAAAAAGGCTTGTGTGTTTAAATAAAAAATATGCAGAATGTGTCAGTTTTTTTTTCATCTTATTAATCGTCCAAATAACAATCTATTACTACCTTGCTTTTGCATCGGTTCACCTCAGTTTATCAGTAGATTTTATTTATGCAATGAAACTTGTTTTGTTCATTAAATACCAAACAACGCTGAGAGCTTTTCTGTACTTTATTACCACAACTCTGACAGGCAGGTTAAAGGGTTAGAATGAAAACTCCAGATAGCACAAGAGACCGAGAGGAGCGAACAAGATAAAAGAGGTGTTTGGCCAATCAATCCTCGCCTGCTCACAGGAGCAACCGATTTTTCAACCCCTTGTTCAGCAACCTGTGGCACTTCGCGCAGAACGCAACGTGTTACTGAATGACCCTTCCTCCAGCTGCCAGCGCCTCCGGAAAGCAGCGACTGTTTGTGCTAGTCGGTGTTTGAGGAAGAAGGTGACGGAAAAAGCATGAGAGCGATTTCCTCCTCAGTTTATTGATATTCTGCTTCTCTAAATACAGACCAATCCATCCAGCTGTCACACACTTACAGGCCTGCACTGCACAAAAACTCTCAAACTTCAGCGGCGGATGTAAGAGGAGTGAGAATGATGAGAAACTTCAGAGGAAAGAGAAAAGAGGAGAGGAGGTGAAGAGTAAGATTAAAGATAAAAAATATAAAGATCAAAATGGACACAGAACAAAGGAGGGTGTTTTATAAAGCGTTTGTGTAACCCTATTGAAAATAACGAAGCAGTCCATCAGAATCAGACGGAGTATAAACGATCGATCAATCATTTAAACTGTTTACTAATTACACAGAGATTAAGTGCAACTCAGATGGGAACCAGAGCAACTAACCTCAAAGGTAGGATCATGACTAAGATGGAAACGCTCACATCAAGCACGGCAAATCAAATTGACTCTGCTAATTATTCTTTTTTCTCTCCTTCCCATTCACTGTCTAAAAAAATATCCACATTGTTTATCGTCCCTTCAGGGGGGTTTTGTGTTATAAGACAGCAGCAGAATTTGCCTTCAGTGCGATGTCGAGAGACTTGTCGCTTTTCATCTGCAGAACAGCACACAGTCTCAGAAAAACTAAATCAGAAAGCTTGTCTTTTTCTGAGTCTTGAGTGTTCTCAGTCATCCAGGTCATGGTAATCCTAAATCCTTAAGTAAAACTCAACAGGACAAGGTAATTGAACCAAGAAGGAAAGTCCAGTTTGCTTTCTGTCAGGCGTCTGACTTCAGAGAAACAAATTTAAACCACTGCCATGTTGAAGATTTACAGCTTATTTGCTTGCACTGTGAGAAACCGGTAAAGCAGAAAGGAAAAAAAGTAACCTTACATAGCTTTTCTTCTTGTTAGGAATAGATTTCGATTAGATTTAAATTAGTCATTGAAATTAAAAACTAGTAAAGTGGCTCTTACAGGTGCATGGAATGTTTCCATCTACAAACAAAAATAAAAATACTTATTTTTACTTGCTCTTCTTTCTGCAAGGCAACAGTTCTACTAACTGTGTCATCGTTCATGTGCTATGTCCCCTCAAATTGGTTTTCAGTGTGCATTACACTGTGCAAACCTTTCAAGACGCTTTAAAGTGTTTTCAGTGGCAATAACGGTTTGAATGTGTTTGCTAGTCTGCAGCTTCAACTTGACATATTTACTTCAGATTCATCATTTCAAACCAAACCTGCCCAGCAAATAATAAAAATAGTTCTTACTGACAATTGAAGCTTTTATTATTGTGTTAAAAAGTACAAAAATGTTACTAGAATGATAAATCCTATCAAACGAAGTCATTTTCTGTTTATCAACATGCTTTCTGGAGAAACTTTGAGACTTTCTCACTTAGACTGTTTTGTTCTCAAAAAGAGAGAATTCTACGGAGCCCCTAAGGGGACATGGAGGAAAAAAAAAAAAAGGAAAGAAATCCCGACTTATTATCGCGAGATCCCGAGAAACTAAGTCGAGATCTCGAGATCCCGACTTACTATCGCGTGATCCCGACTTATTATCGCGAGATCCCGACTTATTATCTCGAGATCCCGACTTATTATCTCGAGATCCCGACTTATTATCTCGAGATCCCGAGAAAATAAGTCGGGGGTTTGCATACCATGCATAATTTATCCCCCTCCTCCGACAACTAAACTAAATATCT